>NW_015162495.1:101697-137218 GCF_001447785.1 Gekko japonicus
ATGGCTGCTGGGCCAAGATTGGCAACAATAGTTCCCCAGGAGCCCCATCGTAAATGCACCAAACAATTCCTCAAGATTTTCCAAAACACTACTCTGTTTTGGGCTCCTGGGGAACTTTGAAGTAGCACCAAAGCTTTAAGATCTCTCCAGCTGTCACCTGGAGACTGGCAACAGCTTGTCTGGAGTGTGGGCAGTATGGCATTGTATCTGTCTGAGGTCCCCCTCTTCCTCCTCCTCCTCAGATTCCACCCTCAGCAGGCTTCATCCCTAAAATATCCTGGAAGTTTCCAACCTGGAGTTGGCAACCCTATCTGCCTGTCTGTCTTAAGTTTTACAACCCCCCCCCCCACAGCCTCTGCCTAGGGAGCAGCTGACATCATTCTCCTCTCCCAACTGAAAATTCCAACTGCCTTGCGGGGGGGGGTGAGTTTGAGGTGTGGAATGTAGTCCAATCAGCTTCCATATGTAAATGACCTTGGAACGCTGGGCGGGACTGCACAAAGCAGCCAATGAACCCAGCCAGTGTCTTCCGAGTGGCAGTTTTTTCGGCCTAACACTAAAGGAGTGCATTTTAGAATTCTGGCACCCAAAACCCTTTTATAATATAGGAGAGATTTTCAGGGTTCCACTGAGTTAAATAAAGGGTACTTCCAAGTAAGCATATTTGGGATTGCATCTGCATGCCACTCTGTTCAGCAAGAGTAATCAAGTTGCTAGACATCCCTTATTTTATAATACCATAGTACTGTCAAATATTACAATGTATTATTTCCATAGCAGATATGCAGTAGCTCTTTGTTCTGATATTTTAATCTGGCAACTCTGGTATCCTCACACGCAACATTGATTTTGGATGCAGTTTATTCTTCCACTGTAATTCTTTGCTGATACTGTTGGCAATTATTTTAGTTTGTCTTCTTTTAATGCAAGTTTGTGAATGGTCCTTTAGAAAATACTCTGTACATTAGAGTATAAAGTACTTCCATTCCAGTCAGTATAAAGTACTTCCATTCCAGCTTTCTTGCATTTTAAGAGTGGTAGATGCAAGACTTCAAAGCGCCATGCTCATTTAGAACATTTCCCTACCCACTGTTCCGAACAGGATTTAGTTTGGGGGGTGTATTATTGCATAGTCCTCATCCCATTAGTTCCAGCATCAAAGCAAATGTGGTTAGAGTTTAGACAGAACAAGGGGTGGACCCGCGATACTCGCGGGGGTGGGGTGGGGAGGGAGGCAGAGCTCCAAATGGAGCTCCAAAGGCAGAAGGCGGAGGAGGAAGCAGGAGGAGGAGGTAAGTCACCCCCCCATCCTGCCGGTTCCTTTCCCGTTCCCCCCTGCTCAATCTCCCCTCTCTGGCCTTCCCCCCGGCCCCGAAGCCTCGCGGCTTTTTCTTCTCCCCCCCGGCTCCAAAGCGAGGGCCCCCCTCCCGGCTCGCCGCTCAACTTCCAAGCGGCGGCGGCGGCAGCAGCGGTCGCAGAGCGTTCCCTGCGCATGCGCAGGGGATGCTCTGTGAGTTTCGGGGGGATTTAAACATCCCCCCGATGTTTTTTCCCAGATTTAGGATTTTTGTGCACACGTGGGGATCGCCCCACGTGCGCACAAACCTCTCTCTCCCCCCCCAGGTCATTAGGATTGGCTACATTAGGGGTGTGTGGCCTAACATGCAAAGGAGTTCCTGCTACAAAAAAGGCCCTGGGTCTTGACAACAAACAAGGTAAACAGAATAAGAAGGGAAAGGTGGGTGTGGCTGGACGAGCACACTTCTGGCAACATGGGGGTGCGGCCTAATATGCCAATGAGCTTTGCTGTCAGGGGCGTGGCCCAATAGGCTAATGAGCTTCTGCTGTTGGGTGTGGCCTGTTATGCTAATGAGCTCCTGCTGAGCTTTTTCTACAAAAAGAGACCTCATAAACACTACTCATATTCCTGTATCTTGATACCTGAATGGATTTTTAAGCTCTGCCCCTGAATGGCATTTTCCCCTTTATTCAGCTTTGATCTGATTTAAATGCCCAAGGAATTAACCAGATGTCCTCTGCTTCTGCTATGAAGTCGGAATGCTCACTCCACCCTCCCCCATTTTCAGTGGGCCTCTTCAGTTGTTTCTGTAATGATTCAGTATAGATATTATGATAAATTCTAGGATGATATCATTACCAGCATTGCCATCAAATTAATCTGTCTCTGCATTTTGTTTTGTTTTGTTTTTCTCCAGCTAAAATATGACTATTGCTTATTAACTTCTTTGAGTACAGAAAATTGAATAACTTGAGGAAATCCATTCAATGAACTTCCGTCCTCTTACAGTTACAAGAAAGTTTTACTTTCATTGAACACAGATCTGAACTGCAGCAATATTATATCATTTACTTCAGGTACACTTAGTGGTTCTTTTAGATGCCCTTTATATACAAGGGAAATGGTATTCATTAGCTGTGCTGTTTCTGAAAGGGTATGCTTGAAATCAATGCAAAGTTAAGTTTGATCATTTTTTGATATTAGTAAATGGGATATAGGGACACTAAAAGAAATGAATGACCATTACATTCATGCCTTGAGAGCACTCTTATGATCTTTTGGATAGAGAAGCAGAGCATAATATAAACAATCTTTGTATTACTTTAAAGCACAAGAGCCCAAATGTAGCCCACCATAGGTGTATTAAAGGTAAAGGTTTCCCTTGCTTGAAAGCCAGTTGAATCCGACTATAGGGGGCGGTGCTCATCTCAGTTTCCAAGCCGAAGAGCCAGCGCTGTTCTAAGACTTTTCCTGGTCATGGGGCCGGCATGACTAAACAGCAAGGCACACGGAACGCTGTTACCTTCCCACTGAAGTGGTATTTATTTATCTACTTGCAATTTCTTGCTTTCCAACTGCTAGGCTGGCAGAAGCTGGGGCCAGAGATGGGAGCTCACTCTGTCACGTAGCACTAGGGTCTTGAACTGCCAAACTACAGACCTTCTGGTCTGCAGCTCAGTGTCTTAACCTCTCAGCCCCCAGAGCCCCCATAGGTGTATTAGATACAACCAAAAGCAGAGTAAGCAGTGTTTTTTCTCATTATTTACATTTCTCACCAAATGCAGGAGTTAGAATTACCAATAGACCTTTTCAGATTCCTGGAGGTTATCCACTTCATTACCAGCATAATAGCAAAGGTAAAGGTTCCCTTGCTCGAAAGCCAGTCGAATCCAACTCTAGGGTTGCGGTGCTCATCTCCGTTTCAAAGCCGAAGAGCGAGCGCTGTCTGAAGACATTTCCGTGGTCATGTGGCCAGCATGACTAAACATCAAGGCGCACGGAACGCTGTTACCTTCCCACCGAAGTAGTACCTATTTATCTACTCGCAATTTCTTGCTTTCAAACTGCTAGGTTGGCAGGAGCTGGAACTAGAGATGAGAGCTCACTCCATCATGCGGCACACTTGGGTCTCGAACTGCTGAACTACCGACCTTCCACAGCCTGCAGTTCAGCATCTTAACCACTTGAGCCACCGCAGCTCCTACAGGCATAATAGACACCAGATTAATCTGGTAGCTGGCACCTGCATTTTGAAGCAGGTGTACAGACGTGGTGAGGAGGCTCAGCATGCTTGTGACTATCCCAGCCTGGACTCTACATTAGCAGTGACAGGATCAGATGGTCCCAGGGTTCCTATTTGTCCAGTTGTGTGGGATAACCTTTTAGCCTGCCCAGTCCGAAGATGTAGACAGGATTCTTGGAAGTTCAAGACCTACCACGTGCTTCTACAACTCTTTCCCCCTCATGGCTGCTTGAATTTGCTGAAGGCGGGCTGGAAGACTGGGTCTGGGAGATGGTATATGCTTCCCTGAGAGAAGGGGTGGTCAGCCCTCCCTTGAAATGGGCATTGGCGTTTCCACTGGTCGTGGATGGACAACTTTAGGGATCACTGAATGAAGCAGATCGTCTAGAACTGTTCCAACCTGGTTTCAGTCCTGGTCATGGGCAATGTTCCCTCTAAGCTGTGAAGTCTTGTGAGCAAAAATTCTACTTTGTGAGCTACTGGCATTAAAGCTGTGAGCGAGCGATTGGGCTGCTGCATAAATTAGTCTGCTCTGGAGCCATCCTTCCTGAGCTGAGACAAAGAAAGTGTGAGCCGGAGGCTAAAAAACTGTGAGCTGGCTCACACTAACGCAGCTAAGGGTCAGCCTCCCGGCACCCAGGTGGAGGCAGGTGGCTTCCGATCTGGTTGGCTTCATTTTCCCGGCGGTGATTGGGCTGTTGTTCTTGGTGCACTGGCGATCTGGCGCGCTGCTAACGGCCTCCCAGGACCCGACTCCGTCCTTCAGGCTCCGTCGCGTATCTGGGTGACGTCACTGCGCGCCTCCTGCTGCACGGCAGCCTCTCGTTCTTTCTGCTGCTGGCCGCCAGGAGTCACTCCTTCTGGGCCTGCTGCTCTCTGCTTGCCGCCGCCGCGTCGCCGTGCTCCTTTCTTGCCTCTGCCGCCGGTATTCAGCCACCGTCATCGTCTCCATCGCCGCAACGCCGCCGCCATTGTTGCCATCCACACACCTCGCCGAGGAGGAGGGTGCCCCCACCCTTTTGAGGGTGGGTACCCATTAATCCACTCGCCTGAGTTTTTACGTCGGCTTTCGAACCGCTGGGTGGGCGAGAGCTAGGACTAGGGTCGAGAGCTCACCTCGACCGCGGTGGGTCTCGAACAGCCATAGTGGCTGCTCGAGTGATGTTAAGGCAGGCATTTTACTGCCTGCGCCACCGCTCCCACCGCTTAGAGGGAACACTGGTCATGGGATTGAAATGGCCTTCGTTGCCCTTACGGATTACATGCGCTAGGAGTTGAACAGGGGAGTGTGACCCTGTTAATTCTCCTGGACTTCTTGGTGGCTTTTGATACCATCCTTCTGGACTGCCTTGTGGATGTTGGGACTGGGAGGCACTATTCTGCAGTGGCTTTGGTCTGACCTGGAGGGCAGTTTCCAGAGTGTGGTGCTGGGGGACTGCTATTCATCCCCTTGTCCTTTGATCCATGGGTTCCTGCATGGTTTTATCTTGTCCCTCATGCTTTTCAACTGAGGGAGACCATCCAGAGGTTAGGGCTGAGTTGCCACCAATATGTGAATGTCCATTCCAGCAGATCCCAGGGAGGCTGTGGAAACAGGTGCCTGGAGTTAGTTTTAGGATGGATGGGGGGCCAACAAACTGAAACATAATCCTGAAAATCAAAGGGGCTACTGTTGGAGGAGAATATTTGACCCCATAATTGGTGTATCTCCTGTTCTGGAGGGGATCGCAGTCCCCCTAAAGTTTGGGGGTGCTGCTGGACCCAGGCCTTCTGTTGGATGAACAGGTCACAGCAATGGCCAGCAGTGCCTTTCACCAGATTCAGCTGGTGACCCAGCTGTGGTTCTTCCTGTACAGAAAAGACCTTGCTACTGTGGCACATACCCTGGTAACTTCTGGAATAGATTACTGCAATACATTCTGTGTGGGGTTGCCCTTGACAACAGCTTTGAAGTAACAGTTGGAACAGAACGCTACGGCCAGAATGTTGGCAGGAGGGGGTCATAGGAACTGTATTACTCCAATCTTGTTCCATTTACACTGGCTTCCAACTTGCTTCTGGACTCAATTCAAGGTGCTGGTATGTATGTTTGTGCTGTCAAGTCACAATGAACTATGGCAACCCCAGCAGACGGCTTTCAAGGCAAGTGAGAAGCAGAAGTGGTTCACTATTGCCTTCCTCTGTAGAGTCTTCCTCATCCAAGTACTGACGCTTCTTAGCTTCCTAGAGCTGATGAGATCAGGCTGGACCCCACTATTCCATATACCCAAAGCACTAGTATTGACATTTATGGCTTGGGACCGACGTACCTGAATGACCACCTTCTCCCTTATGAACCTTACCTATCCACTCCATCTTCAGAGGCCCTGCTTCAGGTGCCCCACATGTGAAGCTAGATGGGGGCAACCCAAGAAAAAGCCTCGGTTATGGTTCCACAATTTTGGCACCCCTTCCCCAGGGAGATTTGTCTGTTTCCCTCTATCATTGCTAGTGGGTGAACACTTTTTTGTTTGATTTGGTGTACCCCCAATAACTTATTGCTCCTCCTCCCTGGATGTGTTGGTATGTGTGTTTGTGTGGTAATATGCTTCTCTTGAATATTTCTCTTGAATCTTATGTATATTTTAAATGTCTTAAATGTTTTAATGTTGAAATGTTTCTGTATTCACTGCCTTGGACCTTGTTAGGGGGGGAAATGCCTTACAAATGTGTTAACATTTTTTTTAAAAAAAATTAAAAATCCTGTTCTCTGTTGGTTGAACTTGTAGGTGTTATATGTAGACAGAGCTACTGTGTGATATACTCCACTCAAGCAGAGGCAGGTAGGGCCAATGAGACAGAGCAACAGGGGTCATTTCATAGAAAAAGAGCTAGGGGAACTCATTAGCATAACTCATTAGCATATGCCACACCCCCTGCCATCACCGGAAGTGTGTCATAAGGCCACACCCCCTGACATCACCGGAAATGTGTCATAAGGCCACACACCCCGCCCCCAACGGTCCCGGCTGCCACCGCCGGACTTGCAGCTCCACTGCTGAGCCCCATGAGGGGCCCGGCGGTGGACCTGCAAGGCCGGCGGGAGTGCAAGGAAGCCCCGCGAAGGCCCTCCCTGGCCCCAGGCAGGCAGGGGTGGGGAGAGGCAGGGAGGAAGCAACTTACCCTCCCTCTTCTCCTGCCTTCTCCTGGCTGAATGAGGGCCGGAAGCGGGGCGGCCGGAAGCAGGGGGTGGGACTTCGTCATGTGCCTCGCCCCCAGTACCTCACCCGGGGGAACTGTGTTCCTCCGCGTTCCCCCCCGAAATGACCTCTGCAGAGCAATAATGTAAACAGAGGCTATAGATACCTATCTGTGCAGGTCCAGCAAAATTCAATACCTTAGTTGGGGAACTGAGCATTCAGGTAATGAGCCATCAAAACGTAATTTAGGGGAAAGATCAATGAAAACAGATTATGTGTATGTGACCAGGTACTCAATAACTATACAAACATGGGCTGTTTGGAGTTAGTAATAGCTCTGTGGACAACTTCTGGCTCAAGTTCTAGGGCAGGAGTCTTGAACAAAAAACAATGATTCTTTTATTTGCAGGCTTGGAGAGAAGAAGAAGGCAAGGTGGGTCAATAGTTATGTTTCCTAATTAGACAAAGGCAGCAATTTCTGGGAATGTTTCCAAGTAAGGAAAGAGAACGGACAGAAGTCTCCAGGGCTGGAGACATTTGGAGGCAGTCCTGGTTACCTCAATGAAATGTGGTATCGATGGGAAAGACCAACAATTCAGATTATGTGACTGGGACTTTTTGACCTGTTTGTGGGAAATGCTAATGGGAATACAGTTTTTCTTTGGCAGAATGTTAACCAGGCTCTATTTTTGGCTAACCATACACTGATGAATCAGTGATGGTAGATACAAATGTAAGTACAAGAAGCTTGGTTGTATAGTTTTATCAATATTCTACTTGTTTTACTATTTACTATTACAATATCCAGTATGTTTTACTAATGCATTGGGAAAATCTGTGCAGATTTATAAAAGACTTCATTTATTGCCCTTTTTTATGCCAGGCCACAATTTTAATGGCAACATTTCCACTGAATTTCTTTAGCATGGTTGATAAAGATAATTAGTTTTTTCCAAAATGGAAAGAGCCCATTAAAAAATCTATGCATGTTTCATTCACAATATGTTTATGGAATTTGGTTACATCCCTTTTTTTCCTAATAGAGCAAGCCATGAGGCATAGAACCAGATTATTTTATTACTGGTGACGATTCTAGTTTTCTCATCCCTCAGATTTGAGTTCCACTGATCTTACCTCTACTATACTTTTATTGAAGCCAATCTCCAGGTGAGGGAGATTCTATAGATTCCAAGATTATGTGAACTCTGATTTTCCCCCAGTTCCTTATTTTTACAAGTTTTGATAGACTGCTTCCCCTTCTCTTCTCCCCCCAACCCCAAACTCTTCCAATATTTCTCAAATATCTTCTCAGACTTTAGTATCCTAATTAAAACTGTGTGCCAAACTAGTTCCTAGTTTGGGTTAGAGGTCTATCAGTAGTGCAAGACAGGGGAGAGTGTCCTTGAGCTTTCTTTAAATTACTACACTTATTGCAATATACTTTTTATCAAAGGGTTTAAAATTGCATCCATCATGTTTAGACTTTGTTGAAGTAATCCTAACTCTGCAGTTACTAACATAGTCTCATTGACCAGCATAAATTCAAGAGTCACATTGCCAGGGTAAATAGCCATTGAACACACACACACAACACACACACAACACACACACAACACACACACACATTGGACATACCCAAATGTTCCTTTTTAAAATATCTGATAAACGACACTTATATCAGACTTCTTTAAGATTTCGAAAATCTCAGGTTGTGTATTAGATAGCCAGGAGATCCTAAGATTGTCTGGCAGCTAGAAGTTCTAGATCTTTTAGCAATATGCTCCAATAGGTGGCGAACTAGACTTGCTTTTAAGGCAAGAGACATTTCAGAGTTGGTTTGCCATTGCTAGCCTCTGCATCATGACCCTGGTATTCCTTGGAGGTTGCCCTTCCAAATACTAGCCAAGGCCAACCCTGCTTAGCTTCCAAGGCTATCAAGCTAGTCTGGGCTATCAAGGTCAGGGCAATCTCAGGTCTAGTGTCTTAGGCCCAATCTGCATCTAGCATTTCCTCTGCTGTTTTACCAAACCCACACTGGAACAGAAATTCCCATCTACATTGCATGCCACTTTCACTTTGATTGATCACTGGATTTTATGGCAGTGTCCAGACTGTATGCCACCCCTCCTCAACCCCCACCCTTTCCAGACTCCACCACCAACAATATTCAGGAATTGCCCAACCTGGAGTTGGCAACCCTGTCTCCTTCCCAGCTAACCATCAGCCTACCCTTATCTGCCCCTCTGACTTCAGCTTTCCATCTCCTCCCCCCTCCCTGCAGCCTCTACCTAGGAAAAGTATAGTCTTTTTCTGCAGTGGGGACCAAAGCAGCTCACATCATTCTCCTCTCTCCCTTTCGATCTGCACAACAACCTTGGGGGGTAGGTTAGGCTGAAAGTCTGTGAGTGGTCCAAAATCACCCAGCCACCTTCCACAGCAAGAACCTGGGTCTGGCAGACCCTGCTCTGAAGCACTGTTACACCACACTGGCTGTCCTAGGGTGGTGGCTGCTGGTGAAAAGGAGCAAGCAGCCAGGCCTAGTTAAGTCATGCCAGTCAGGTGGCATCAGGTCACCCAGAGGGTGCTGCCAGGCCTAGGGTAGCCAATTTCAGGTAGAACCTGAAGACCACCTGGTATCACAACTGAACTCCAGACAACAGATCTCCCCCCACCCACCGGAGAAAATAACTGCTTTGGAAGGTAGGCTGTATGATGTTCTGTTCAGCTGAGGCCTCTCCCTCCCCAAACCCTGGCTTCCATAGACTCTACCAGAAAATCTCCCTACCTGGAGCTGGGAACCTAACTGGCCCTAATGGGTTCCTCACAAAGGCCTGCAAAGGGTTTCATTCCCTTGTCTGAACCAAGCTTGGTTGCGTATCATGGTGAAACGGGCTCCAGTTTACAACTCAGCTGTTTGCCTCCCACCCTCATCCCCTGGGCGTATCTCACTCCTTAAGTTCGCTGCCCCAACTCACAGAATCATCATTGCCTTTTTAGAGGGACAGTAAGACCCCTCTGGCCGAATATCCCTATTTGGAGATGGAATCCCTAATCTTTGGGGGATCCCTGGAAAGTTGGCAACGCAAGGGTCTGGCCTTTCCTTGATTCCCTGGGCTACCCCCTCCCTTTGGTATTGTGCAGAGCAGGGGAGACTATGTGGTCAGAGCACAACACAGATTATTAGCCCAAATTAAGTAATTTATTTAACTATTTACACAGTTATGGAGCACACACACACTGTAGGAGTAAGCACACACTATGAACCAACAGAGCATAAATCAACAGGGTTAAACGCAATCCTCTTTCCCCCAGGATAGGTTCATTCATTGCTAGCTATTGGGGGGGGGGACATGCAGGTCTGCCCTCACAGAGGAGGGAGAGCTTGTACCTGAAGGCGGGCGGGGGGGGGGCTCTGCAACTTACCTGGCTGCTTCTTGCACCTTGTGGCCCAACTGATGGCTGCTGGGAGCGGGGGGCGGGGCTTGTTGCATGTGCCCGCCCCCTGGGGTCCTTACTGCTGGAGCTCCGCTCCTGTGCGCTCCCGCAGGAAATGACCCCTGGGTTCATTCCTTGGACCGGCCTCTGGCTGTACTTCAGCCTCTCTCTCTTGCCCAAGAGAACAGGGAAAGTTCCATTCATTCCCCAGTCCAGCCGACTGTGGAGTGGCTGAATTTCTGCTGCCTCCCAGGGACGAAGACTGCCTTGGGACAGTCCCTGTTTTCCCACCCTTTTCTGCCTTGGGGCACCTGGGAACTGTAGTGCAGCAGATGAGGAAGCCCCATTCAACCCAATGAGTGATACTCCTGCAGGCCCCTCTCTGGAACTACAGCTCAATTAAACCTTATGTTTTAAACAAAGAACCACAGCCGTCTTACAAACACAGGTAACTGCCATTTCGTGACACTTACCAATAGCCACTGAGGGGTAACTTAGTCTCACACAGAAGGCAAGCAGGAAAAGCGTCTTCATCAAGAGAGAAAGCCATTTCCCAATAATTCTAACAGAACACAGTGGCTGAAGGGGGAGTGGGCAGGGAAGAGGAGCAGACCCAGCACCCAGCCAATGGCACACAATTACTTTTGAGCAGCGGCTGATGGGCCAATGGCTGAGGGAGCACATGGAATGTTGCCACTTGAAATCAGCTTTATGATATAGGAGAGATGATTATTATTATTTTTAAATCTTTTTGTATTTTCCTGCAAACATGGGGGTTCCTCTAACTCTGTAGGAAGATAACCCATATTTGTATGTGGCCCCATTTTCTGGGTCGACTGATCCATACATGGGCCAGGTTCAGAATTAGATATAGGGTACCCCATCTTTCTTTTAAAATCAAATACTCAAGCCAGCTTACTATGAGGTTCATTATTCACAACAGCTAAAATAGATTTATTGTTTAGGAAAGTAGTATATCAGCTTTCCAGACCTGCTCAATGTAATTCACAACACTAAGACAAAACCAAGTAGACAACTAAAAAAGCAACAACAAATCATAGCAATAAAAAATCAACAAAACCATCCTAGTCAATATAAAAATCTGATAAATGCAAGAATTGACATAAAATCATATAAAATAGAGTAGCCCAATATCAGACTAGGAGCAGACCATTAAGCAGCTTTAAAAAAAGATTGAACCCCATAAGCAAAGGCTTGGATAAAGAGAAATGTTTTGGCTTGGTCCCCAAAAGGAAAGGAAAGTAGCCACCAGGTGAGCTTCAAGGAGTATTCCAACAGTGAAGTGCCACCACTGAAAAAGCTGTCTCTGGTCACCACCCACCTCTGCTTATGGGGGCAGAGAGAAGAGGGCTTGAGCAGAGGATTTCAGCTGGCAGACTGTTTATTGGTGTGGATTTACTATTCTCCAGACTCACAAAATGAAAGGCGATTAAACCCATAGGACAGCAGGCATTGAACACAGTGTTCTAATGGCTTATCTGTATGACTGAAGGCCTACTGTTTATGCATTTTGCATAATATATATTCATAAAAATAAATACAATTGTAGAATATATGATGCAAAATGCATGTTGGGCATCAATGTATATAACCTTTTGACCCTGGCCCCAACCAGCTAGAACACTCTGTCCAATGACACCCGGGCCCTGTAAGACTTGAAACAATTTTGCAGGGCCTGTAAGATGGAGCTGTTCCATGAGGCACATGGTCAAGGATGAGTAATGGCTTCCTACCTGGACCATCTCCTGAATTGCCCTTTACTGTGCCATCCAGTGAGGAATGAACACGTTGGTGACTGTTGTGATTGCTGTTTTGAATCTAGGTTGTATCTGTCATGTTGATTTTAAATGTTGTGACCCACCCTGAGGCCTACTGTGTAGGAAAGGGTGGCCCATACAGCCAAATAATAATAATAAAAACCTTATACAAATTACAGAAACCAGTTTTTTCTTTGTACAGAATAAAGGTCACCTTGATTTTTCTTTAGGGCAAAGTGCACAAAGCTCACAAAACAGGACCATTACACTGTAGCAGTCTGTTCCCTATACTCAGGCAGCAGCAACCTCTTCAGCATTAGAAAGAATGTAAAACGGAGGTTATTTCTGCAAGAACAGCATGACCACTCAGCTGGCTTGTACCTAAATTAGCTTTAACATATGTGTGTTGTACCGAGATCAGTGGGAGATGACACACATTTTTTTTTTGCAGTAAATTAACAGTGGCAGCCAATAATATGGGGGGAAGTTTCTTCAAACAAGGGTCAGCCAGTGAAAAATGTGTTGGGCGTATGCAGGAGTTAAAATAGTGAGACAATGCCTGGAAATTTGCTGACTTTGATATTTAAGTTGTCACCTCACAGAATGGGCTATGTGTGCTTTGTTAAGTTTCCATCAGCAGCCCAGAAAAGCAACAGTCCATCTAAGACATGCAACTACAAGATTTGGGAGGACGTTCTCCTGTATCAGTACTGATTTGCCAAAGCCTTGGTCTGAGTCTGATTAGGTGGACAATTTGCAACTTTTCAGGACAAGTGTCTCTTAGGGAATTTTCACTGCTTCTCATAAGTCAAGCAATCACTATTAGAGACGTCGAACAGTCGATCACTTTACCATCTGTTTTGCCTTCCTTGGCTCTTCTGTCTATTTTCACATTTACAGAGGACAGATGAGGAACAGCTTTCCCCTTCCTATTCCAGACCAAGTGCAAGGTACAAAGAGGTACACTACACATGCACATGGTAAACCTTGGTGATTTTTGACATTGTTTCTGGGAACTGTAGACCCCCCATGCCATACTGAAAGTTCTTCAGTGCCATTCTTGAGGTCTAGCCCCAGTTCCACCTTCCCCTCAGCTGTAGCTAGGAGGCCATCAGGGGCCCCTGGAGGTCTCAGAATGGGGAGGGGTGGTGGTCAATGCTCCCTCTAAGCTGTGGAGTCTTGTGAGCAAAAATTCTACTTTGTGAGCTACTGGCATTAAAGTTGTGAGCGAGCGACTGAGCTGCTGCATAAACTAGTTTGCTCCAGAGCCATCCTTCCTGAGCTAAGGCTAAAATCTGTGAGCCGGAGGCCAAAAAACTGTGAGCTAGCTCACTCTAACTCAGTTTAGAGGGAGCACTGGTGGTGGTTGCTTCACCTTAATCCACTTCCTTCCTGAAGTCTTCTCTCTCAGTGGTGCTACCTTCATGTCTGGCTTCCTCCCCAACCTCCAGATCCCGCTCTTTTTTTAGCCTTCCTCCTCCTCGGCTCCTCCCCCATCCCTCTAGAGGATTGGCTTTCTACCTGCCAGTTGATGATTCACTGGCTACCCTAGCCTCATGGCTGGGGTTGCAGGAAAACATGGGATGACAGGTCACTGAATCCCACAAGGGCAGTCACCCCGAAGTGTTCTCCCCTGCCCCTGAGAGTGAGAGTAATCCCCAGCCATGCCCCCCAGGCTGGGCATTCCTCTTGACCCTCACACCAAGATCCCTTAAAGGGAACCCCACACTCAGTAAAATAGGCATACAGGCTGGCTTTCCTGAGAATGGAGTTGGCCCCATGCTGATACTGCCAAGTTGTGACAGGGAAGATATTAAAGGAACAAAAGCTGCATGCAAACCACACCTAACTACACATAAGTAAGGGACAGGAGGGTGGGCCAAAGCATCTAACACCAGAGAGATGGCGGGCCAGGGCAGCACGGCTCCCTAAGTAGCCTGCCCCAGTGACCCACCACTCCTTTACAGGTCCAGTGTCAGGTCGAGTGGGCCCCAGCTTCCTGCACTTGCTGCCAGACCACCCCCTTCACCCGGCAAGAACTCCCATGGCCACCCTCACCCCCCACCCTCCTCGTGGTGCCATAAACAGGACCCAGGATGAGTTCAGGCCCTGGCTTGCGGCCCCAGCACCAGGAGGAAAGGCAAGGTGGGTGCTGAAGGCTAGGGGGTTCCTCTATACTCCACTAGTAACCCCATTTACAGCCCCCAGTTGAAATAACACACGCACAGTTTAAAAAGTGGAATAAAATTGACCACAAGGAAAGAGCAGCTCTGATTGTTTTTCTGGGAGGCTTCTGGTTCAGGGCAGTAGCTGGTATAAATGCCGGTTGAGGAGCTCTGCGATTACAAGCGTAAATCGTGTCAAGATTGTCTGCTCCTTTTCTAATAAGACTGTGATAACCAAGAATATTTTGAATGTAAACTTTCTCAGCCACAGAATCTCTTTGAAGGCCATGCTAGAGAAGGGAGTTAAAGCTATAAATCTCCCTGAAGGCCTTCATTGTAAGGAGTCTCAAAACATCGAGATAACTCTCTGCCGACACTACTCCTGCTCTACTGATGATGAAGAAGAAAAACAAAAGCATGAAAAGGAGCAGAAATAGCTCTAACCCGATGCATCTCCAACCTCCAGCCACAAATTTTCAACACAACTTCACACATCGACAATCTGCTAAATGCCAGAACTGTGGGTGAATCTGTTCCTCTTTCTGAAAGCAGATTCAGTGTACTAGGGCACTTGGGAGACCTGAATCACCCCAGCCCATCGTATGTACAGCCTTTGGATGTGCAAGAGGGGTCTTTAGAGGGAAAAGTGGGAAAGGGCACTTCTGCTAGTTTAGAGCCTGATTTTAAATACCAGGTTCCCCAATTTTAAACTTGTAGAGGGAACTGGAGAAATCTCAAAAGCAAACCTTATCAAACTGATTGGGGACCAATGTCTCCTCATAGCAGAGTTACTGCCATCTTCTAGCAGCTTAGTAAGATAACTGCTAAAATGGACAAGTTGGAAAACCTGCTAAAAACTAAAGCTTGAAGGAACCAGCTCAGAGACAGTAGCAGGCCCAGAACATCTATATGGGATTAAGGTCAATTTTTATCCAATCCCAAAAAGGGCCTTTAATCCTATTGGCCGTCAATTTAACATGAATAAAAGATCAGAAGTGAATACTAATATGGAGGATTGCTTGTGGTGGAAAAATAATCAAATTGCTCTTGAAATTGCACAGACTATGATAAATGCAAACCTGGAGAAATAAACAAGAAATTGTATATTCATTATGCCATCTCCTTAGATTGGAAGCTCATGAGTTAGATGTTGAGTGATTTGAGAGACTTCCAAACTTCCCATCCAATAGGAGGTTGGTTTTGTCCTTTTGGCAAGCTAACATTCTGCTGTTACTGCTAAAAGCAAGAGGTTCCTTACCACCTTTGGTATCCACCCAATCAGAGTTTTTCAGGATAAGAGTAAGACACCTCTCCTCCAGAGAAGTTTGGGATGTCCTTCTCCATCAGAGGGACCCCAGAAGCACCAGAAACAGCAGTGCACTGTTAGCCGAAATGCTTTATCTACAGCAGCTGGCAGACTACATTTATATCTGAATTCTTGCCCGTGTATACCAAGGTCCAATCCACCCCCAAAGGTTCACCAGTGAAAGAGTCGAGGCTGGTATGTTCCAAAACAATCTGTCTTTTACTTAGAAATATATAAATCACATACACACACAACTGAAGCGTACACGCAATCAATCAAGGTCCTTAGGAGTACAAGGTAACAAAGAATCACTTTTGCATTCACAGGTTGGGTGACAAAGATCAATACTTATCTGTCCTGAAGCTTGCACGTCACAATGAAGAATGAGGGGTTAGAAAAATATACTAGGGAGATTTAACACACCAGCTAATGTGGACCTCTTGACTACAGATCAAGAGATCAAGTAGAGGCCAGGGTTTTTGGTACAGAAAGCTGGACTTAAGAGGAGTTTGAAAGCAGACAGGAGGCGTTGGTGGGGGAAGGCGGCTAGCAGGGACCAGACCACTGGTCCTTACCTTTTATAGATGAATCTTTGGGTGGGTGGCAACTGTGCCAGCTTTTGGATCCACCTACCTGTAAGTCCATCCCAAAACCAACCTCATTGGCTGTGGGCAGTGAGGGGTGGCTACCTAAAAGGGTGTGCCAATATTATAATACTAGGTCTAACTCACAGGATGGCATCTGGTGAAGTGTGAAAGTTTGGTGTCAAGGAACCTCCTTGATGTGTAGATGAAGCTTGGCCTTTCCCAGGTCATTAGAGATGCATCTGGCAGGAAACTGTCAATTCAGATGTAAAGCAGATATGTGTACTGCGTGTCATTCAACAGTTCATCAATGGATTCTTTCAAACAAGTTGTTCTTTGCTGACCATAATGGCTATGTGTGCTTCTTCCCTCAGGCAAGTAGCTGTGTATTTGAAACCTCATTAACATGTAAGGCTTAGAGCAAGTCACCATCTATGTGTATCTCACAACAAGTGACTCATGCAGCTTTCAGTGAGCCTATGGATGTCTGTGTGCACAGTCCATGTAGTATCTAGCAGCAAATATGAATCCATAAAGCAAATATCAGTCTTATTCCTCAACAGCACAGATGACATTTTGGTTCTATTGAGGGATGGTTCTGGCTTTGGAAATTCTAAATCAGGAAATGATACTCCCATCAAATTGATTAATGAGAGGAGGCAATTTGCACGTGCAATGGTAAACAAAGTTGAACCTCTGAAGAAATGGTTAAACCATGATATATCAAGGAACACTCTTTTGCATAATGCAACCAATACCTCACAATTCAGGAATGCTCAAGGTTATCAACATGGTAGGGCTTCAGACTTAATAGATTGCTCCTGTGTTATGCTTGACCTGTCCCTTTCTTCTGAAGATAGACAGTTATTAGGTGTGTAATAAAACTAATGGGAAACTAACAGGTGAGCACTCCTGTTAGTTTCATTATTTGTTGTTTGCATATAGGATCATTCTTAAGGATCGTCAGCTCTTGACAAAGAGTGTCTTTGAGATGACATGTATCGATGGTTTGTTGAGCTCTTGGATCCTTATTCAGCAATATCTTCAACAGAAAAGAGCCTGTCAGGATTGGTTCTGCTTACTAAATGACAGTTGTTAAAAACAATGACATCGAATTATTTATTACGTGTCCATGAAATGGTAGTAGGATAACAGGGCATCTTGAAAGGGTACATTGAAGGGGTATGCTGGGTAATCACCACTCTTCCATACCCTGGCAATCTTTCTTTACCTATCTCTAGGCCTAGTAAAATTACTGCACGTTGGGGAGAAGTAGACAGAGGGAGGAAGTTTTCTCTATCTATAAAGGAATGTAAAATGGAGCAATCACCCACAAAAAGGATCATTTCTTGTATCACTGGGAACAGAGCCAAAGATGGAAGGGATCGGACTGAAGCCAGTCTATGCTTCTACCCCTTTCCACTTTTTAAAAAACACAGTACCAAGACGATTGAGATGATAACAAAAGACACCGAGTATGATTTGCTGAAGGTACCTGAACTTTATGCAGAAATCGGAGACTTCAAAGAGGAACATTTCGTAAAAATTCTCAGGGAACTTCTGCACATCTCTGCACAATGCTTGGCTTACCTTTGATGTCTCACTTTGTTTTTCTCTTACATCCCAGCCAATTGGTCCAAGTGATGAAAGCCAGTGAGCCAAAGCACATTCCAGCAACAACAGTAAAGGCAATGAATGATGCTTCCGGTCCTACTATTGTTCATTTTGCCAAAGAAGCTTACCTAAGTTCCAGTGTCAGCTCATTCTAGTATCCCAGCAACTCACAGCACAGGAGAAAGATGAAAGATTGCTTGGTCTACATCACTGTGCAACTGGAAGGGGCAGAGTTTTATGGTTTCTTCAAGTAATTAATAAAGACGTTTTCTTGGATCAGTGATGTGCCCAGAAAGGCCCAAATAAATCATACTGTCTTGGCACATGAAAGGCAATTCAGACCCCTCCCCACACAGTTCTCTCAGATTTGTCTGGGTGAATTAGAGATTTTTTAAAGATGTACTTTTCTGGTCCCTATGAGAATTCAAGTGAAATGATTGCTGTGCTTTTAAAGAGATGGTGTTAATGTTTCCAGCAGCATTTAATGATACCTTACAGATCATGCCTAATGGAGTTTTGTTAAAAAGGATTTTGTTGAAATATAATTTTTGGAAAGCATCCTCAGCCAAGCTGTTCCTGAGTTGTCCCCCCCTCCCCCCGCTTTGTGAATAAGCTAAAAAAAATCAAATCACATTTCTGGAGATAATGTTTTTCATTAATCTGCAGTTAGCCTCTGTTCTGGGGCTTTTCTAAATTTGTCAGGTATGAGCAAGTGTGCTGTTCTGTAGAAAATGTCTGATGTAAAGAAATGGGACTTCTAAATAATGTAGTAGGCACCTCTTTGAGATGTGTCCATTATCACAAGCATGCAACTGAGCAAAAGTTGAGAAGTTATAGTAATACAGTATTTTACTCTGGAGTCCCTTATTTTGTCTTGTCTTAGCAATTTGAGGAGTAGGTTGGAGTCTGCTGGGGGGGGGAGACCTGGAGTCACACATGACAAGCAGGACATATCAAGCAGCAGAGACATACAGCTGGATGAAGGTGAACGAGATGGTGAAGTACTGCTGGAGAGACCAAGTATAAGGACAATGGTAAGCCAGACAAAATACAAACACTTTGCTCCAACAATTGTCAGAGTCAGACTGAGCCTTTATGTACTATACTAGCACAAACTCTGATGGCTGTGCCTGGTCCTATCTCACCTCAGTGAGGAGCATTTCTGTCTTGGAACCCAAAATACCTTTGTCACTCATATGAAGCTGTCTTATACTGAATCCAGCGATTGGTCTAGCAAGGTCAGTACTACCACAAACTTACCACAAACTTACTTTCATCATTACCATGGCTGGTTCACGTCTGTGAGGCCTCGGTTCATGAGCCACCATGATTTCCCCAAAGGTACATTAGGTTTGTGGCAGTGGTTCATGAGCCCAGCATTCTGGCACTGATCAATTGTTAAAGCAATGGGGGGAGGATGGACTTGGCATCACCAGCTGCCCATGCTGTACCTCCCCATTGACTTGGTTTTCCAACTTGCCATCCCTATCTTGTGCTAGACTTCCCCCTTTTGCTCTTTGGACCCTGAAAGGTATTGGGTTCGATGCATAGAGTACTCGGACTATGACATGCATTCAGACACATTTATTGTACTTCACAACAAGACTGAATAAATGGCCTTCAAGGCCAATTATATACACTCCACCTATGTTCCCATAGGAGGGTTTGAATTTCTCGACAAGGGTGCTATTGGTGGACTCGAGGTGGACTAGGATCCTAGGTTCCCTTTGTGTTTGGGGACCAAGGTCCTGCTTTAGCCGCGGACCCTTAGTGGCGGTCCATGTACATAACACCCCTCCCCTTTTAGTTCTGATTCAACTTCTGTTACATAGTCCTGCAGATAGGTGGGGGGGTCTGCACTTTTGGAGAGAATGCCGGGGCGCTGGCACAGGGTTGCTTACGGCCGCCTCTGGTTGGCTGGCTATGTCGGGTTGCGGCGAGGGTGGAGGTGGCTCTTCAGGTTCTGGCGGTGTGCCCAGGGGCTCGACCGGTGGTTGATCAATATATTTTTTTAGGAGTTGGCTGTTCTCTGTAGAGACCTCGTAGGATACCAGGCCGGTGACTTGGACAACCTTTCCGGCAATCCAGGGGGGCCCTCTCCCAAAGTTCCAGATGAACACAGGGTCACCCGGGAAGAACCCCCAGGGAGCATCCCTTTGTTCCATCAGCTTCCTAGAGTCTGGTGCCCAGTCAGGATGTAGGTGGTCCAACAAGATCATGTCCAGCAGCCCATGGGTGGAGAAGATCTGGCAGAGTGAGCAGATGATGGCCTTCACGGAGGTGGTGGACATGGGGCTGATCTCCAACCATTTGGAGTATGAGTCTACTGTTACTAGGAATATCAGCCCCTGGAAGGGCCTGCCAAAGTCAATGTGTAACCAGGACCATGGTTTGTGCATTGACTCCCATGACTATGTGGGCGTGCTTGGGTTTGGGTGGACCGCCGGGCAGGTCTGGCATCTCCTCACCCAGGCCTTGATCTCAGCATCGATTCCCGGCCACCAAACGTAGTTCTGAGCCATAGCCTTCATCCTGACTATTCCCGGATGAGCCTCGTGGAGAGCGTTGAGAACTCGTTGTCGCAGGGTGTGGGGGACTATGACCCTGTCACCTCACAGGAGACAACCCTTGAGAGCCAACAGCTGGTACCTTCGGGTTGCAAACACCGTGAACTTGGGGCCAGCAGAGGACGTGGGCCATCCCCTCACCACCCAGCCCAAGACCTGGGAGAGGATGGGGTCATGGGCCGAGTGGGTAGCTAAATCTGCAGTAATTGTAGCCGGCCAGGAAAAGGAACCAATGGAGAACCCAGGGTGAGAGCACCTGGAGGGTCTGTTTGTCTGCCACAAATAAGCCAAGGAGAGGCTTATGGTCAGTTACAATAGTGAAGGGGCGCCCGTACACAAAGTTATAAAACATTTTCACCCCCGCTGCAGTTGCCAAACCCTCCCGGTCAATCTGTGGGTTATTGCACTTGATGGCCATCAAAGTCCGTGAGTAGTAGGCCACAGGGACCTCCCGGCCCTCAGGAAGAAGGTGGCCCAGAACTGCACCGATGCCTTAGGGGGAGGCGTCAAATGCGAGGACTACTGGTAGGGACTCATCGAAGTGCACCAGCACCTCATTCGCGATGAGTAGTGCCTTAACCCCCTTCAACGCCGCCTCCCCCCTCAGGCCTCATGACCAGGGCGCTGATTTGTCCAGGAGATGGTGAAGAGGTTTCGCAACCGCAGCCTTGTGTGGCAGGAAAGGATGATAAAAGTTCAGGAGTCCTAAAAATGCCTGAAGTTCTGCCTTGCATGTGGGTCTGGGGCCCTCCATGAAGTCTTTGACCTTGTCCCTCACTGGATGGAGGCCAGACACATCAACCCAGAAGCCCAGGAAGTCCACCTCTGGGACCCCAAGGAGGCATTTCTCCCATTTGACTTTGAGGCTCACTGAGTCAAAACAGCTAAGGATGCAGCGGAGGTGGGAGGCGAAGTCATCTGGGGTGGTTGCGGCAATGAGGACGTCATCGAAAAATGGCATTACCCCAGAGATCCCTTTCAACAAAGAGTCTATAAGTTGCTGAAATATCCCCAGGGCCACACTTATGCCAAACTGCAGCCTCCTAACCTTAAAAGCCCCCAGTGCATTACAATAGTTTGGGCAGTCGCTGTGGCCTCATCCACTGGCAGTTGTTGGTACGCCTGCACGAGATCCAAGTTGCCAAAAATCTTAGCCCCCGCTAAGGAAGCCAACACATGACTCACGACGGGACTGGGTAGGCATGGTCGTGGAGGGCCTTATTCAACGTACATTTATAGTCCACGCATGCGGACGTCGCCATTGGGCTTGACAGGGGTTACAATGGGGGTCTCCCATAGCACATGGGAGACCAGTTTGAGGACCCCTTGTGCCACTAGATGGTCCAGCTCCACATCAATTTTTGGCTACAAAGCAAGCGGGGCAGGGCGGAACCACATGTGGATGGGGGTAATTTGGGGGTCGAGTTGCAATGAAACAGGGAGCCCCATGTAACAACCCAGAGCCCCATCAAAGACCGCAGGGAATTCCCCGCAAACCTCAGCAAAGTCCCACTTTGCACATTTATTCACCCTCTCCGACTGTGATGCCCAACGGTGCAAACCATGCCTGCTCCAATAAGCTAACCAAATTTCCCTCCACTACAATCAAGATCAAGAAACCCTCAAAGCCCCGGTATTTCACCCAGAAAATCCCCACACCCCGTATTAGAATCAGGTTCCTCTGGAAGTCCACCAGGCTCAAGGCTGAAGGTCGCAGGTGGGGCCTGCCGTTCGGACAAAGTCTGTTCAGCGTTTCCACAGATATGATGGAAGCCGCTGACCCTGAGTCCACTTCCATTGGGCAGGGTGACCCCTCGATTGTGACCAGAACCTGGATCTTTGGGGCTGCGGGCAAGTTGGGGAGGTATAGTACCTGTAGTGAGGGCTGGCTGGTCAGGAGGTAGAGATCGTCTGTGCCCTTGGTGACCTCGTAGTGCACGGAGGCCTGGTAGTGTGGTTGCGGCTGGGGTGGATGGTTCCAGTTGCCTTTGGATCTGCAGACGCAGGCAAGGTGTCTTCGGTGTTCACATGTGTGGCAGTTGGCATCACGGAACCAGCACAACTTTTGCTCATGCACCTCTCCGCAGTTGGCACATGGGGAACATCCGGCAGACTTTTTGGTGTGTCCGGAGGCTCTAGCAGATCCCGGTGGCTTCCGGCGGTGGGGTGGGCAGACGAGACGGACATTGTCCTCCTCTGAGTGTTGGAAATGTATGTGTTTACAAGGTCTGATTCAGTCATTATAGGGTTAACTTGTATTCCTAGTTTGCTATTGTTTAGACTGACCTGGAAGGGATACCTGGCACTAAGCCAATGGGGGATTTGCCCGGGAAAAGTAACTTCTATTTTGATGCAGATTGGTCATTTGTTCCAGGTGACTTCCTTTCTAGGGGTCAAGAAGAAGGAGGAAATCTCCATTACGTGTGTGCTTGTCTTCAGTATAGGAAGCTTAGAAATGTAGCTCTTAGTGTTTTGTTAATTTGTAGCAATCCTGTGTACCTTTTCCCTTAGAATAAAGTATTTTTAAAAAGCAAAGAAATCTCTTCTTTCCAATAGAGCAAGATCCATCAAATAGTCTGAGTATTAAACAATTTTTGACTATTTACAACAAATTGGTAGCATAGGGCGGTTTAAATGCTCATTGGATAGAGAGAGAGAGAGAGAGAGCTGAGCCAGCACATAGAGGCTTATTTTAAAAGTGAACTAACTTTTTCCTGCAAAGTTTTTTTTTCTACTTTTTGCCAGACAAAGCTGTGACCAGAAAAAGTGTGAGCACTTTTGATTCTTGCTGATTAAAGGGATCATCGCTTTAATGCTGGTTTGCACTTTGGAAAGCAGCTGAAAGAAAGCTTTTTGAATTTTTTTTCTACTGGCGCCGGAGCTCCGGAGAGCTGATTGCTTCACCGGTCCCAGCTGAAAAGCCTAAGGAAAGGATTAACCCTGTCTGCCTGAAGATGAGTGAGGAAGAACCTTCCACATCTAAAGCTGGAAACCCAACTGCACCTAAACAAGCACCAGCCAAACTTGTGAGTACGTTCCATTCTTCTGGGGACACAGAAGCCCTTAAATTAAAACCCCAAAATTATCTTTGGTGGGAAGCGGTTCTTAAAGTGAAGCTTCAGATGCAAAGAGCCCAGCATGTCTTAACAATGGAGCCCCCAGCTAATGAGCTAGAGAAAGGTGATTTTGAACAACTGGATGGCTATGCTAAAAATCTTATTCTTGGGTCTGTGAATCCTGATGATGTGCCAGATTTATACACTGTGGGGACATCAAAGGAAATGGTTGCATATTTGAAAAAGAGATATGCAGGAAGAACTACAAGTAAAATTTATTACCTGAAGGCTCAGATCTTTGATTTTAAAGTAACAGAGACTGACCACTTACCTGAGAAGCTGGGAAAGCTAATGGGAATCCATAATGAGCTCAAAGAGTTAGGCAAGACTCCTGATGAAATTGATATGATAACTGCTATTCTCAGAGGTCTGCCACAAAGTTACAAGAATTTAGCTATGACCCTGAGACACAAAGATGATTTAAAGCTTGAGAATTTACTGTTGATCTTAAAGGAAGAATTTGAGTCAAGAAGCAGAAATGATGTGTTGTCTAATGAAATGTCTGTACTGAGTTTGAAACATGGGCACAGATTTAAAAGGAAAATTGAGTGTTTCCTATGTAAAGGGAATCATAAAGTTGCAGACTGTGAATTTAGAAATTCAAGAGGTTTTGAATCTAATGCAACAAGCAAACAAAAGCCTTCTGAAGCACATGGTCACAGGGGTGAGACACCCAGTGGCAGAGGAAATTATGGCAGAGGCTTTAAACCGCAGACAAAGGGAGGTGGAAATTTCCATGCTAGAAGAAAAGACCATGCTTTCAGAATCTCTGATTTTGATGTTGATGAGAATAAGAAAATCTTTCTAGTGGATTCTGGGTCCTGCATGCACATATGCAAATATGAGGAACTGTTTTCTGAACTTGATGTGAACAATAGGCCAAAGATTTTTCAAGCCAATAAGGAATTACTTGATGTAAAAGGCGTGGGGACGTTACAGATTGAACTTCTCACTACTACTGGAGAAGTGATTAATGTTAAGTTGAAAGATGTGGCTCTAGTCCCTGGAGCAGCTGATAATTTGATTTCAACTAAGAGGCTTATGGACAGTGATCATACTGTATTGCTTAGGAAAGGGAAAAACAGTAAGATCATTGCAGAGAAACCTGATTTTGAATTCAAGGTGGAAGAGAGGAATGGATTTCATTACCTTGTGGATGTTTCTGAGAACTCTGGAACTATTAATGATGAGAGGCAAGTTTGTCAAACTAGCAATGACTCTTGTAATCATCAGGATTGTTTGTACGGTTGGCATTTGAAATTTGCGCATAGAAGTATGGAGAGTGTTGAAAGACTTTTGAAGGAATGTGGAATTTCTGTTGTGAATTGTGATAAGGCAAAGGAGAAATGTGAAACGTGTCTCAAAGCGAAGGGCACAGCCCCAAAATATTCTAGAAAATATACGGCTCAGAATGTGGACTTTTTAGAGACTGTGTACAGTGATCTTGTTGGTCCACTAGCGCCATCCTGTGGCGGGAACAAATATTTTGTGACTTTTACTGAGAATAAAACAAAATATACTTTTGTGTATCTGATGAAGAGCAAAGATGAGACACTGAATAAATTCAAATGTTACCTGGCCACAATTAAAAATAAGTTTGGCCGAGCACCTCAAAGCTTACGCACTGATGGAGGTGGAGAATATTGCAATGCTGAATTTAAAGCATTTTTGGAAAATGAAGGGATTGAACACAAGGTGACTATCCCACACTCGCCTCAACAAAATGGGTCTTCTGAGAGGCTGAACAGAACAATTCAGGACATGTGTAGGGCAATGCTTATGCATTCTGGACTACCAAACAGCCTATGGGCTGAAGCTGTGAACACAGCAGTGTATTTACACAATAGAATACCCTCAAAGCTTACTGGGACCACTCCTTTTGAGGCCTGGTTTAAAAAGAAGCCTGGATTAAAGCACATCAAAGCTTTTGGTTCCAAAGGGTATGCCCACATACCAAAGGAGAAAAGGGGAAAACTTGACCCCAGAGCTGAAGTTGGATTCGTAGTAGGGTATCCAATCGGTGGAAAGGGATACAGGATATACAATCCACAAAATTGCACAGTTAAGGAACGCAATGTTGTATTTGTTGATGAGAGTGATTTGCCAAGTGTTTCCAGTGCAACTGACCCGCAGACGTCTGGGACTGCACCTGAAGAGTTGGTGACATGGTTACCTGTAGTGATCACCGGGGAACCGGCAGGTCTACCTTCTGAGGAAACTACCAGAACAGAAGGGGAAGCGGGAACCACACCAGAGGAGGCAGCAGAACCCACAACCAGTGTGAGACGGTCAGAAAGGAGCACTAAAGGGCAACCACCAAAGAAATATGGATTTTGTGAAACTGTGCAATCCGCAAAGGAACCCAAGAACTGGAAGGAAGTATGCAACCTACCTACGAGTGAAAAAGACAAATGGATTACAGCAATGGAACAAGAAATACTATCCATTTACGAGAAGGAAGCATGGACTCTTACTAAGCTACCTCAAGGCAGAAAGCCTGTTGGATGCAAATGGGTTTTCAAAATAAAGCATAAAGAAGATGGAACTGTGGAGCTATACAAAGCACGCCTAGTGGCCAAAGGCTATTCACAAGAATATGGGACTGACTATTTTGAAACTTTTGCTCCAGTTACCGACCAAGCAACTTTCAGAACACTTCTTAGTGTTGCAGCATCAAGAGACATGGTTGTAGAGCATCTTGATGTAAAGACTGCTTTTCTCAATGGAGAACTATCCGAAGAAATCTACATGGAACAACCTGAAGGTTTTAAAGTCAAAGGACAAGAGGATTATGTCTACAGACTCAACAAAGGACTCTATGGGCTAAAACAAGGAGCAAAGGCCTGGTATGACAAAATTACTGGACTGCTACAGAAGCAAGGTTTTGAACAAGGGAAAGCTGAACCTTGTCTGTACACTAGAATTAAAAATGGACAATACCAGTATGTTCTTGTTTACGTTGACGACCTGATCGTGGCCTGTCAAAACAGAAAGGACATCAAAGACATAGCTGATGGACTGAATAAGGACGTGGAAGTCAAACAGCTAGGAGATGTACAACAGTACCTCGGAATGCAAATTGAGAGACTCGAGGATGGGACTTTTCTTCTATGCCAGAAACGAAAGATTATGGACTTTGTAGAATCTATTGGCATGAAGGACTGTAAAACATCATCCATACCAATGGAACCTGGATATCTGAAGGAAAAGAATGGACAACCACTCAGAGACATTGGAGAGTACAGAGAAGCAGTTGGGAAACTTCTCTACCTGAGCAAAACCACGAGACCAGACATCACAGCGGCAGTTGGCACCTTATGCAGAAAAGTGAGTTCGCCTAATCATCATGATTGGAGTGCAATAAAGAAACTGGCGCGGTACCTGAAAGGAACAATGGACTTACAACTGAAAATTGCACCGTCTGAAGGGCCCAGACTAGTCGTATACATGGACGCCAACTGGGGAGAAGAATCGGACAACTACAAGTCTACAAGTGGATATCTATTTTTCTACGGAGATGGACTAATAGACTGGACTAGTAGAAAACAAACTGTTGTGGCGCAGTCTACAGCGGAAGCGGAGTGTGTTTCAGCAGCAAGTGCCTGTAGTAGACTTGAATGGATTTTTCATATGTTAAAGGACTTTGGAATAAGAGAACCTGTACCTGTACTTATGTTTGAAGATAATCAGGCTTGTATTACCATATGTAAGGAAGAAAGCACCACAGCTAGAAGTAGATCAATTGGTATTAAGTGTGCTTTAGTGAAGGATTTGTACCAGAAGAAGCTGATAGATATTGAGCATTGTCGTACAGAAGAAATGGTGGCTGACATTCTGACTAAGCCACTGACCAAAGAGAAATTTGAATGTCTACATAAAATGTTGAATATGATTGGTACAAATGTTGAATTGAATAATTAATAATGTTTTTGTATGTATGACTTACATGTCAGACCTTGAGAAGGGGTGTTAGAAATGTATGTGTTTACAAGGTCTGATTCAGTCATTATAGGGTTAACTTGTATTCCTAGTTTGCTATTGTTTAGACTGACCTGGAAGGGATACCTGGCACTAAGCCAATGGGGGATTTGCCCGGGAAAAGTAACTTCTATTTTGATGCAGATTGGTCATTTGTTCCAGGTGACTTCCTTTCTAGGGGTCAAGAAGAAGGAGGAAATCTCCATTACGTGTGTGCTTGTCTTCAGTATAGGAAGCTTAGAAATGTAGCTTTTAGTGTTTTGTTAATTTGTAGCAATCCCGTGTACCTTTTCCCTTAGAATAAAGTATTTTTAAAAAGCAAAGAAATCTCTTCTTTCCAATAGAGCAAGATCCATCAAATAGTCTGAGTATTAAACAATTTTTGACTATTTACAACACTGAGTTCTTGGGTGCCGAGTTGGAGAGCATGAGATGGGATGCTGCCGGTGGTCGGTCATGGTGGGAGGCCTCATGGGCAATGGCGAGCTGGAGGGCCTTGTCGAGTTTGATGTTGGATGTGCCGATCATCTTTCGGCGGAGCTTCAAGTCGCTGATTCCCCAGGTGATCTGAGTCAAGAGGTTCTCCACCTTGGAGAAGGCACACTCCACGGCATGTTGGTGCAGCGTGGCCATGAAGGCTGCAGCCATCTCTGGTGGTGGTTTGCGTACATATCAGACCCTAAGATCCTCGACTTCTGTGCCTCTGGGCACAAACCCACCGTGCTTGGCATCATCAGCTGTCCTCGCTGTACCTGCCCATCAACTTGGTTTTCCAGCTTGCTCCCCCTCCCATGCTAGACCTCCCCCCCTTTTGTAGAGGGCCATCCCAAATATGTCCACTGTGAGTCTGATGTCTCAAGCTTTCATGGTGTCCATTCAAATTGTCACACGCCTGAACCTGTGGCTGCTGTGATTTCCCCAGAGAGCACTTTCCTTGGGGCACCTGCTTTGGGAGGCCATTGCTTGGCCCCCCAAAGCCAATCTGCACACAACTTGGAGGGCAGGTAGAGGGGCTTCCTGGGATAATCCTCTGCAAGTCTGATGCCTTTAACTTGCAGAGGGGCTGTTTGACACACTCCTAAACCTGCAGCTGTGATTTCCCCAGAGAGCATTTTGCTTGGGGCACCTGCTTTGGGGGGGGGCTGTATCTTGTCCCCCATAAATCCAATCCTCACCAAATTTGAAGGGCAGGTAAAGGAGAGTCAGCTGGAGACTCACTGTAAGTTTGGCATCTCTGGTTCATGTGGGGGCCACCCTACTGTGTTATGAACCTCATAAACTATGAACCAGTTTGTTAAACAGGAAGGTTCATGGTTTGTGACACCCCATGAACCAGGATAAACCTCCATTTTCTTGGTTCATGCCCACCCCTAGTTAGTACTGACTACTCCAAGTGGCAGGAGTTCTCTAGTGTCTAAGGTCTATATGTCTCACATCACCTACAACCTGATCCTTTGAACTGGAAATCCTAGTGATTGAGCCTGGGAACTTCTATATGCAAAGGACATGCTTTGATCCTAGGGTTGGCAGGTCCCTCTGACCTGCTGTTGGGGAATGGGATGAATCTACTGGGAGCAGGGAGGAATGCTAAAAATAAACACAATGTGCCTACGTGACCCAGAAGCAATGTAGGCAATTGGGGATGACACTGTGGTTTTTGAGCAAAACTCTGTGGTAGAGTTAGCTTCTACCATAGAGTTTTGCCCCAAAACCAGAGTGTTGTTTCCCCCCCGCAACACTTCTGGGTTACATAGGCATGTTGTGTTTATTTCTGGTCTCTTGTATGTTTTGCAGGAGGGAGGGTAATAGGGGGGGAAGAGAGGAACACCCAAAACCAGGGGACCCCCCCCACCTGAACCAGGGGGTCTGGCATGCCTATTTGATCCTGAACTTCACCCCCTGGTTTCTTGACAGGCCCATCTCAGACAAGCAGGACTGGGTCATGTGGCACCCTGGTTCATTGTTCGGGGGGGGGGATTCCAGGCTGCGGTCACACGGAACAGAAGCCACACAAGTGAGACGGGAAACAGGCGGAGTTTCCGGACGCGATCTCACCAGCACATTTGGGAAGCGTAGCACTCCCGTGGCACAACCGAGGCTTCCAGCCAAAACTGCGTGGCAAAAAACTAGTACCTCGGAGGTACTAGTTTCCAGAAACGGCGGGGGAAGGGGGGGGGTGTGTGCGCGCGTTTCGTGGCATCCGGCGCCCGCCCATGTCCCCTTGCAAATAAGGTGGGGGTTTTTTTGTCCACGTCTCTGTGGATGCGCACACGCACCCAATGGAGCATGCACATTAGTTGTGTACACACAAAAACAAAACATTTTGCCGCGGCGCGCGCTTCTTCGTTGCGTGCCGGCTTGTCCTGTGATCAGCACCTCTCCCTTGCCATGGAACCTCCACGGTACCTCCACAGGACCTCCACGGGAGGTCTGATCGAGTAACTGCGCAGTAGTTTGCCCCAGGGCAAACAGCCACGCTTCTCCCCCGCAGTTTCCTGCCCGTGTGACCGGGGCCCCAGATGCCTGTTGTCATAAAATGAGCTGCTGACTTGTGTCAGATAGTTCCTCTTCCTCCAAAGTCTGCTCTTCTCCAGTGTTGACTCCTATTTCATTAGCTCTAACGATGAATAATTTTCAGGCTGTATAAGGTCAATTTCTTGAATGCTATGTGAATACCCAAGGGGGAAATGGTATTATATTTACAGCTATTTATAATGTATACAGAGTGACTTGTAAATCTCTCTGCACATAGTCATCAACCAAATAAGGAGGAAGGATTCTCCTGAATACTACTGTGCTGAAGATTAAAAATAAGAGCACAGCTATAATATGCAGAATTATACAGCCAACATAGTGTGGTGGTTGGGATGTCAAACTAAAATGTGAGAGACTGGGGTTTGAATCCCTGCTCTGCCATGAAGCTTTTTTGGGTGACCTTGGGTTACCCTCAGCATAACTTACCTTCAAGGGCTGTGGGGACAAAATGGGGGAGAGAGAACCATATTTGCCACTGTAAACTCCTCAGGGTGGGATTAAAACATGCTAGACGAATAGAATTGTCATACTCTGCAATTTTCTTAGAAAGCTCAAAGAAATGTAAACTCCCAGTCTGGAGGGAATAGAGAGCATTTCTAATGATTCCTTTTAAATGCTATACTTTTCTGGTCGGTAAGATTTACTTTCTGGAGGGAAGGGATTAATTGAAGAGCCAACCATCATATTTCTTTTAGGAATATTCACAAACATTTTATCTGGCTTTGCATTTGTTTCATTGGTGGGTGGAGGGGTAATCATTTTATTTAGATTGGTTTACATCACATACACCTTTATCATATAGTTAACAATTTACTCAGTATTTGTTTCTATTAGTAACATGGGAAATGTTTTCCCTCTCATAACTCCCCTCCAATTAAAATGAAATTGCCTGGTTTTGCCTCAGAACACAGTGAGAAAGGCATGAGAGTATGTGTGTTTCCTTTCATTCCCCCCCCTTTCCTTGCTTTCTTTTATGAGAGTGGAAGCCGTAGCTTCCAATATGCAAAACAGATGGGCTGCCAATCATGACAGAGCAAGAATGGACCAGCCATTGGCTGCATGCTCCACACCAGCATAGAAGACATCCCAAGAAAGATCTTGCCTTGAGGGTGCCAGAGAGCAGGCAGGGTGGTGGGTGGGCTGTCAAGTTGCATCCCCCTTATGGTGATTCCATCCAGGGGTGTTCCAGGCAAAAGACAAGCCACTGCCTCCTTCTGCATAGCAACCCAGTCTTTCTTGGTGGTTTCCCAACCATGTACTGACTGAAAGTGACCCTGTTCAGCTCCCAAGCCCTGTTGAGCTTGTGCTAATCTGGGGGGTTTAACATAGATAGAATCTGTATATCTTCCCAGTCTGCCTTCAATCAGTGGGTACTAGATTTTATTTCCCACTCTACATAGGAGGCAGCTTTGACCAAACACCTATTTGGAAGGATTACAGAGCTAGGCGTCAGGGTGGTGTCTTGGCCATTAACTGTCTTATGTTTAGGGGTCTGTTGGAGTGGGGCTGGGTTGCCAGTCCCCAGTTCAGAGTGGGAGATCCCCCAGTTTTGCAGGCTCCTGCCTGCCACTGGTTAGCAAGAGGAACCCCCTGCCCAACAGCATGTGGAGTGATGTCCCTACGTCCCCAAAAGTGACGTACACACATTGGTGACATCGGGGGAGGGGGGTTATGCTCTGTTTTTTTAGCAAAACTTTATGGTTTGAGGCTGATTTTACCATAGAGTTTTGCCCCAAAACCAAAGTATCACCCCGACATGCCTATGTCACCCAGAAGTGACATAGGCATGGTGCAATATGTCACTTTTGATGACATCAGCACATTGAGGATGATGCTTCCAGCTCCCGATGCTTTCCCCCCACATACACCAGCATCTCGAAGGGACCTGACAACAGTGTTCTCTCTAAGCTGAGTTGCTGTGTGCTAGCTCACAGTTTTTTAGCCTCTGGCTCACACGTTTTTGCCTTAGCTCAGGAAGGATGGCTCCAGAGCAAACTAATGTAAGCAGTAGCCAAATTGTTCACTCACAACCTTAGTACCAGTAGCTCACAAAGTAGAATTTTTGCTCACAAGACTCCACAGTAGAGAGGGAGCATTTCCTGGCAACCCTAAGGTGGGCATGGGAGCTGATGATATATACTGTAGCTCCACCCCCATGGCTCAGCATTAACTTCTTTTCCCAGGAACACATCGCGTGCCTTCATTCTGGGGCTTGTGGGCAACGCCCTCTTTGGGATGGCTTTCCGTTCTCAAGTGTACAAGCCATACTGCGTTATTGCCTCATTGTAGCTTGCCACATATTTTACCTAGCGTTAATTTGCTTTCTGTTTTATGGCACGGTCTTCTGCTTCAGACCCTTGAGAAAGACAAGCTTTAAAATCTAAATCAATAAATAACTGCACATTATAAACAAATATAGAGCTCTCATCTACATACTGAGCCAAATTAGGTCTTCTGAGTGTGATATGGTCCTGTGCCAAGTGAACCACAACATGATGGAATTTTTTTATACCCCAACAATCAATGTTTACCCTTCTACAAACGACTCCCCAAAGTTCATTTCTTCTCACTATTTGTAATGAATGTGATATAAAAGGACCTATTCTTTCTGGGCAAAATCTTGTCCAACAAGCCATTTTACTATGACAACATTGTACCGTCACAATGTTGTGTTAATTGGTCTGACATTATAAAAGCTCCTTGGCTGCCGTTATATTCTCAATAATGCATATATTGCACACAATTAACACACAGGATATTAATGCAGTTTTGCTATCGCCTTGCCTATGAGGCTTTGGAAAGTTGTTGCAGATGTTAAAGTGCGTTCAGATGGGCAGCCAATCCCACCATGATGCCGGCTCAAATTTGATCCCGATTTTTAAAATCCATCCTTGCATTACCAGACACCCCCGGGGGAATCGCTTTACTGCACGCTGCTTCCGCGTGTCTGGTCATGCATTTTTAATCCACCAGGGAAACATGCCTGTGGCGGATCTAAAGAGCCATCTGAATGGACTCTTAGAATGGCTAAGCCACCTGGGCATGTTAGCAACCATAATAGCTACAATATAGCTTATATATGCATAGCAAAGAATGACTGTATACTGGTTTGAATGGTTTAGCATATCAGCTTTCTGTGCCGTCTCCCACTGAGCTGCTGCTGAGACTCAGGCCTACTTAGCTTAGCAGGGTAGCTACGAAGTGGGAATTAATGGTTGCCATTTGACAGGAAGGCAAAGCACTGCATTTGGGAACACTTCTTGTGCCAGGATATTTTTCCAATATTTTGGTACCATAACTCTTGAGGATGTTAAGATATACATTAATAGATATTTATCATTTTGCTCACAGGTCATTCTTAAACATTAGAGTGTTCATGGCACAAGATAAGGGTTCCGCAGCCTCATTTTTAACTGCGTTTAAGCGCATATTGGGTGGTGGGTTTTAAAAAATTGTGCCTGCTCGGGATGGTCTGATGTCAGACCACCCCGACGGGAGGATTCCGCGCTGGTGGAATGATCAGACAGGTGAAAGTCCGCTGTTGTCCCATCGGGTCCAGAAAACTCTAGATTCAAAGTACTGTCTTTTATGTCCGGATAGGAGGCGTGGCAAAACGGGATATCCATGGAACAGGGTCATTTCCCAGATGTTTGTGTCTGGTTATGAATTTTTAATCCACCAGGGAATCGTGCCTGTGGCGGATCTAAAGAGCCGTCTGAATGGACTCTTAGAATGGCTAACCCACCTGGGCATGTGTGCAACCATAATAGCTACAATACAGCTTATATATGCATAGCAAAGAATGACAGTATACTGGTTTGAATGGTTTAGCGTATCAGCTTTCTGTGCTGTCTCCCACTGAGCTGCTGCTGAGACTCAGGCCTACTTAGCTTAGCAGGGTAGCTACGGACTGGGAATTAATGGTTGCCATTTGACAGGAAGGCAAAGCACTGCATTTGGGAACACTTCTTGTGCCAGGATATTGAGTATCCTCTCCAGCAAAGAAAGCTGAGATAGTCTAGCCTTCAATCAGGGTCCTCTGAATCTTGGTGGGGATCAAGGAATTGGTCCATCTTACAGGGTAGTGATTCAGGGGTCCTGGGTTGCCAGGTGTGGGTTGGGAAATACCTGGATACTTTGGGGGTGGATCCAGGAGAGGGGAGGGTTTGGGGAGGGGAGGGGCCTCAGCATGGCACAATACCATAGAGTCCACCCTTCAAAGCAGCCATTTGCTCCAGAGGAGCTGATCTCTGTCAGCTGGAGGTCAGTTGTAAAAGCGGGGGAACCCCAGGCCCCACCTGGAGGCTGGTGACCCTAGCAAAAATCCCAGATTGGTCCTCAGAATCACTACCACCGCTGAGCCTACCTGCTACCACCGGCATCCGGGAGTTGATCTTGCCTTGTGTAAGATGGGCAGAAGCCAGCTGTCAGAGCCCCAGAAGGGATGGGTGTAAGTGGCTGCTGCTGCTGAGCCAGCTGCTGCCTCCCTCTGTTGGAGGGGTGAGGTAGTAGGCGGTTCGGCTTCCCCCAGTGTGGGTCCTGGGGCTGCTGCCCCTGTCTTCCATTGGTTAAGACTGTCCCTACTGGCCTTATCACCTGAATGCGACTTAATATTAACAGATTGCTGACAATCAAGTCCAACTGTAAAAACACTACCCACTCTGACCTCTTTTTATACTCGTCTTTTCAATTTCCATTTCAATAGAAAGGGGGCTGGGAGCATGCCAGCAATCAGGGAAGGACTGAAAGGATGCTTATGTTTTTTTGGCTGTGACTGTTAAAAAAGTAAAATTACACTTACAAAGAGAGGCTGAGAGAAAGCAGGTTATAGTGTTTAATAAGTGAACCCTCTGCCAAGCTCACAAATTGCTGTGCTTAAAGGCTTGGTTCTATTGATCAGAATACAATACATTGAAATTTGATCCACAGATTTCACACACTGGCTAAAGAACCGGTCAGATTATTTCATTTGTTGTGGCATTACGAAAGATCTAAGAAATATTGGGTAATGTTACACGAAATCTTGCAAAATGTACTAGGTACTGTAGTACCATTTACACCAGAGGCTTTGTTGTTGAATATTCTACCTGATAATTCTAACAAAGATGATCGCTATTTGATTGTTTTTTTAACTACTGCTGCAAGAATTCTCTATGCAAAATATTGGAAATTACCGGAGATACCAACAAAACGAGAACTTGTAAACAAAATCTTGGAGGCTGCGGAATTGGATAAATTGACTTTATTGATAAAAGCACAACAGATTTGACATTCCAGAATACTTGCTCACGGTTCTATAACTGGTATGATAAACGTATGTAGGCAAGCTTGCGAGAGACAGACTAAGAGTTTACTAAATGAAATATATGCCTCTTAGGATGATAGAGACAGAAAAGTTGCTTACACAGTTCATGAGAAATTGTTATCAAGGTAGAATAGGCATCAGTACAAATATTGGTAAAAATGAAAATAACTTCCATGTATCTGTTTGTACGTTAGTATGTATGTATATGTTATGATTGTTTGTGTATGTTATCTGAATAAATTAATAAAACCCTGCCCCTTTGGGGGCAGTTATTAAAAAAAATGTCATTTTATTTGTGTTACAGATACCTTAACAATTGGCATGCTGTGTGGCAAAGCTTCTTGAAATTGTGGAGAAATAGAAAGAAAAATAATTTATGAAATGGTATTGGACAAGACTGCTGATTCCAAGGGAAAG
>NW_015162495.1:137709-177919 GCF_001447785.1 Gekko japonicus
AACATTCCCATCAACTGAGTGCAAGTTTTGGTAATATAGGCTGCGGTCACACGTGCCACTTGAAGCGGAGGGGAAGCGAGGCTATTCCCTCCAGAGTAATTTGACCTGCAGTTGCTAGATCACACTTCCTTTCGTAGCTCAGCCCATCACTGTGTGATCAGATGCAACTGCGGTGAGTTGAAGTTTTTTGCCATTTGTTCCCCATCCACATAAACGAGAAATCACACCTCTGCACCGAGGCCCCCCTATGGGTATGCAATGATGCACATACTGTGAAGAGGGTAAAAAAAATTGCACCGAGCTGGAATGTCCTGATCAGACCATCCCAATGGCATGCATGCATGCTTGCCTGATCAGACCAGGGAAAGTCCGTCCATGGACCATCACGACCTGTTTACTACTGGATTTTGTCCGGTGTCTTTTTACTCTGCTTCTGCACAGGTTGCTGATGACTGTGGGATGCTTTCCAGATGTTGCTGTCTGATCGCGCCCATAGAATCACAAGTGGGGACCCACAAGAAACTTGCAGGTGGCTATCCCATTCCCCCCCCGCCTCTGTTTCTTCCCCTCTCCCCCAACTTCTCTCACATTCTTTCTCCTTCCTGCCACACCTTTTCTTTCTCTCTCTCTCTCCCCTCTGTGCTTGTCATTTCCTTTCTACCCCATCACTCTTTCTGCCTCTTTCTCCCAGCCTCTTACCTACTCCCCTCCCAGCAGCAGTGGCAGCAGCCACTCTCCAGGAATCACAACGGATTGCCCAAATACAGAGATCAGTTCCTCTTAGGGTTGCCAGATCCATGATGGAAGCTCCTGGAGATTCGGGGGTGTCTTGGGAGGATGAGGTTTTCTCTGGAGAAACTGATCTCTGTCATCTAGAGATCAGTTGTAATTCCAGGAGATCTCAAGCCCTCACCTGGAGGTTGGCAATATTAGTTCCCCTGGAGGAAATTACTGCTTTCGAGGGGGGAGTCTATGACATTATATCTGTCTGAAGTCCCTCCCTGCCTTAATCCCCCCCATCCCCAGGCTCCACCCCTCAAATATCTAGGAATTTCCCAACCTGGAGTTGGCATCCCTGTCTCATTGCCACCCAACAGCTAACCTACCTTTATCTGCCACTCTGTCTTCAGCTTTCCATCTCCTTTCCCCCTGCAGCTCCTACTGAGAAAAACTATGGTCTTTCTCCACGGTGGGGAAGAAAGCAGTTTATTTTATTCTCTCCTCCTTTTTATCCACACAACAACCCTATGAGGTAGGTCAGGCTGAAAGTATGTGACTGTTACAAAATCACCCAGTGAGCTTCCACAGCAAGATGAGGATCTAAACCTGGGTCTCGCAAATCCTACTCTGAAGCTCTGACCATTATACTGTACGGATTTTTATTGGGTTGCTGCTGTTGAACAGCCAGGCCTAGGTGAATAATGCAAGTCATTCTTCTGCCCTTTGCTTATTTAACAGAGCATAACTTCCAACTGCTGTGGTGCACCATCAGACCTGATCTGGTGGTTTGCAGGCTGGAGAAGACACACTGCATTCAAGTACAACTGCCAATTATACTCATCTGGCCCTGATGATATATTTCTAAAATCATAATGTGGAGACATGTTGCACCATGCAGAAAACTAGATTATGTTGCAGAACCACTGTGAAAATTAATATGTGCATCTCCTTCCACTCCATAGGACCCTCAAGTCAAATGTTTGCTTTTAAAAAGAATAACATCTCTTTCTTTTACCCAAGCGCTCGAACCATTTCCTGTTTCAGGTGAGGTGAGACCAGTTCTAAATTATTATTATCATTATACATTTCCCATCCAACTGTATAAGTAAAGTTGGGGAAAGGTGTCAAAACAATTTGCCCCGAGAGGCTGTAAGGTTAATTCATTTCTACAGCCTCATATCAGGTGCACAAAATAAATGCATGTATTTTATTAGGTTGTTGTACCATGGCCCACGCGTTTTAAAATTCATAGGGTATAAAGCTGACCAGCAATAATTTATAACAAAGTTTTCTGTAAAATTTTTGGCTGTTCTCAAAGATGGAAACTTACCTATTATTATACTGTTGATCAATGGTGTGACATGTGGAATACATCCCAGAGTCATTGATTCCAAAGCCTAGCATTGTTTTGTACATTTAAGTACAGGCTGGGCCTTTTAGGACATAATTGTTTCCAATGAGCCAAAAGGATGTCACCAAATTATGCTGCTAAAAATGTATTCCCCCCCCCCCCCAGGATAAACACATTCCCCAGACTGTATTCCTTTATTGTTATACAGGTCCAATCTGGATGTTTCTACTTATTTGTCCAGGGTGGGGAATTACCAGCCCAGCACCAATAACCTGCCCCCAAGGAACTGAGGACTAATCCCTCAACTACATCCTGAGGTGGTCCATTCTACCTCCTGAGGACTCTGCCACCTCATTAAGCCTCCCATTTATCCACCAGTGGAGGGAAATTACCTCCTGAGAAACTGAGGAGCAGGAGAAAAAACGGCCTCCACATAGGTATACTCTTGAAATTTCCCTTATTCTTAGTGATAAAGATCATAGAGACTAGGGGAGGTAGCCTAGAGCACCACCTGAAAGTGATATCACATCTTCCCCAAACTCTGCCTTCCCTGGGTACCAAGCCCAAAAATCTCCTGGCATTTGCCAAGGCAGTGCCAGGAAGTATATTTGACTCTTCTTGAATTCCCAGTAAACTAATGAAATTAAAAGACGCCTGCTCCTTGGGAGGAAAGTGATGATGAACCTAAACAGCATGATAAAAAGTAGAGACATCACTCTGGCCAACAAAAGTTTGCAAGTTCAAAGCAATGGTATTCCCAGTAGTCATGTATGGCTGCAAGGGTTGGACTATAAGGAAGGCCGAGCGCCGAAGAATAGATTCTTTTGAACTATGGTGCTGGAGAAGACTCTTGAGAGTCCCTTGGACTTCAAGAAGATCAAATCAGCCAATCCTAAAAGAAATCAACCCTGACTGTTCCCTGGAAGGCCAGATAATGAAACTGAAGCTCAAATACTTTGGCCACCAAATGAGAAGGGAGCACTCACTGGAGAAGACCCTGATGCTGGGAAAGATTGAAGGTCAAAGAAGACGGGGACGGCAAAGGATGAGATGGTTAGACAGTGTCATCGATGCAATGAACATGAAATTGAGCCAACTTCAGAGGACGGCGGAAAACAGGAGGGCCTGGCGAGATCTTGTCCATGGGGTGGCAAAGAGTGGGACTCGACTGTGCGACTGAACAACAACAAAGGCAATTTCTAAAATTTATTCTGAAACTGGAGCAATTGCAAATAGCAGTAGGTTGCATCAGGTTGCATTTGCATGTCAATTCATCAGCATCTCAAAATGGTCATTTGCATTTCCCCCCTTTGTATTTCAATTTGCATGGATGCATTGACAGAGCACTGCAGCTAAAGTATTCTTTTATGTGCTGGTTAAGCATGATGTGAACTTTTCCTCAGTCAGAGAACTAAATCACTTCACTTATTGGAGAAAAGTTATATATATCAGGGTCAAGGTGGGGTCATAGTACAATTCTTTACAGAGTTACTCCTGTCTAAACTGGGTTTCAGATGGTTTAGACTAGGGTAACTCTGTAAAGGATTGACCTATAGATTGTCCAGTACTTGCTGAATTACCTTTTTTGCAGCCATACAGTTGGATGAATTCATCATCATCATCATCATCATCATCATCATCATCATCATCATCATTTTATAAACCACCCTTCCCTGAAGGGCTCAGGGCAGTGAACAAAAGTGTGAAATATTCAATAAATTAATTACAAATTACCAATACAGTCAATAACATTAATAGATGCCTTAAAAGATGTAGGTTGCACTGCCAGCTTTTTGCACCTATGGAGTTAATGGAAAAAGTGATTGCAAGAACTGATTGCAAGATTAGATGGGAAGACACCAGAGACACATCGGGATACCTAAGTATTAAGTCTCATCTCAAAAAGCTCAAACAGTTTTTTAAAACCTATGTTGTTTATAAAAAATTGGAAAAGAATGCAACATATGGTGGCAGGGTAGAAATAATTACAAAAAAGCAGGGTAATCATGTAAGAAAGCACAGGAATCGTGCTAATCAAATGGATCCCACATTTCCCTTGTAGATGAAGGCAATTTACAAATCTAAATCCACAATGCAATAAAACTCCACCAATCCCTTCAAGAAAATACCTTCATCTCAAAACCACTTTAAGAGCCATCTAAAAATCTTTTAGGATGGTACCCTTCCTGATTCCGCAGGGAGCCTGTTCCACAAAAGTGGAACCACTATTAAAAAAAAGAATGGGTTCTGGTAGATGCCTGGTGTGTCTTCATAAGCAGAAGGAGATCTAGTCTTCAAATAGCTTGCCAAAGAGCAACAAGCAAGCACCTCAAGCTGAACCAGAGCATGAGGACTGATGCTTATTTTTGTTATACCTTTAATTTATATCCCACTTTTGTCCCCAATGGGGACTAAAGGGACCATTGAGATTATACATATGTATGCATTGTATATATGCTTATACGAATGATATAAATAATTTTGATACCACTGTGCAATCACATCCCAGTTGCTCTCTTGTATTCCGTAGTATGTACAAACATGTCCATAATGTAGGGTAGAAAAAGAGATACAAATAAAATGAAGGAACTACAAAAAGCTGCAGGGGAAAAATGCATGTGCGGCACCCTGAATGATGTTCAGAGCCAATGTTTTATAGGTGAGAGAAGGGTTCCCCAACCTTTACAAGCCTGTGGACACCTTTGGAACTCTGACCCAGAGTGTGGGGGCACCACTACAAAATGGCTGCCACATGAGGTGGAGCCAAACACAATATGACCCCATATATAACTCTAGTAGTAACACCTCAACATTTCAGGCAGAAGCTCTAACATGATTTTATTTACTTCGTTTATACCTCAGCAAGACTGGGTGTGTGGAGCAGCAGTTTGTCGACATAGCGACAGGGCCAGTGGGGAGGAGGAGAAGAGGAAGGCCAGTGCATGGATTGGGAGGCACCTGTGCTGTCTTGTGCATGCTGCTCTGAGCGGAAAGACATCCCAGTCTCAGAAGCAAGTGCAGGAACGAAAGGAAAAAGGGGTGCCACTGTCGCTGTTGCACGACTGAACAGCCACAGAGCTGGGAGATGGAGTGAATGTTGGGCTGGTTGGAGGACAATGACCTCCCTTCTCCCCCACCTGTTCTCAGCCTCTGAGGGAAAAGGGATTGCAGGAGAACAAAAAGCACCCCCTAGAGGTTTCAGAAATAGCATCTCCACCAGGCCTTCCCCTCAGCCCTGTCACTTCTGTGGGAAATGCAGGAGGGATGAGAAATGAGGGTTGGGAGATCTGGGAGAGCCAGGATCAGCCCCTCCAAGCCAGGATCCTGTCATATGGGTCACCTGGGGCTGGTTGCTCAGGCCCACCTCACAGGGTTGTTGTTGGTAGTGGGCAGGGGTCATTTCATAGAAAAAGAGGTGCAGGAGCTCATTTGCATATGCCACACCCCAACATCACCGGAAGTGTGTCAGAAGGAAACACCCACCACTCAGTCTCCACCCCAAAAATCTCCAGGTATTTCCCAACTCAGAGGTGGCGAGCCTACCTGATGGCACACATGGGGAAAAACAAACAAACCACCCATTGTCAGGTAAAGACGGGGGATACTAGGTCAATACATGTTTATTCCCATTGGCATTGATGGCTGAGGTGCTTTTAGTGTTCCTTTTCTGTTTGACTGGCAGGGTTCCTCTCTGTTGTAGTGGACTGTGGGTTTGGGATGGGATGGTGGAGGGACAAGTCCAATGTGCCTCCTCAAGATCCTCAGAGGTAGGATGGGTGAAAAGAGGAAACAAAGGGTGAGAGACAGATTGTAGTCGTGCTTGGCTGCCGAGGCTGGTCATGGGGGAGGGGGTTTGCTGAAAAACGATTTACTTGCAAGGATGATGACTCATCCCCTAAAAGTGCTATGTATACAAAAAGTAACGAATTTGTATAGAAATGTAAGATACCCCTCTTTATGGTATCCCTTGGAAAAAATCCTTGTCTTGCATATGATGTGTGTGTGTGTGTGTGTGTGTGTATATATATTAAACTATATATGTGTGTGTGTGTGTGTGTGTATAAAAACGTTCTCAAAGAGGCAGAATTTTATTAAGGTTTTTCAAATATATAACACATACACACATAAAGTACTGTACAGGATGAACCCACTCAGCCCAGTCCAGTGGTGCGAGGGAATCCTGTATTTCAGCACAGGAAAACAAATTCCACGAGACAGTCTGTCCTCTCTCTCGGTTTCACAGCAGTTTGCCACCAGAATCTCTTCACAGGGGTCCCCACCTTGCTGAAGAGCAGAGATTCAATCTCTTAGTTGGCATCTGGGACTTAACACATCAGCAACTCTAACTCAGAGATGCACACAAATTGCATCTCTGAGAGTGGTAGCTCTGTGAGGTCAGCGATTAGACACGAGAGCTAGCCTTGGAATTCAATTACAGCATCAGAGACAATTACAAATATGAATGATCTTTATTCAGTGCCAAGCATAGCAAAAGACTACTAGAGGATACAAAATAACAAAAACCTATGGCTATTTGCCCTTACTACACATTAATCTATCATAGTTACCAAGTGAAGTATCAGTAGTCCAAGTTTGTCCAGTATAACAGTACAGGTAGGCAACAAGGGATTTTGAAGGGGAATCCCATCTTGTGCAGCAGCTCTTTGTTTCAAAAGGTAGAATTCCAGGAGCAAGAAAGCAAGAAAGCAAAAGAGCCAGAGAGCTCTTCCATAGAGAACCACAGAGTTATACCCCCATTCCAGTCATAATTAGCTGTGGCCATCAGCCAATCAAGAGTGGCAGGGGTGTGTGCCCAATTGCTGGTTGCCATAGCTGCAACATCAGGTGTGTAGGGATTGGCCAGAAGTTAGAGGCCCTGCCTGCAGTCAAGTGGTCCAGCTTCCAGCTTCTCCATTGTGTACGTGACATGGCTCATGTGAACCCTAGAGCAGAGCCTTAAAGTCTGGCTCTCAACAGAGAGGTGTTAAGGAATGCGCATGATTTTATGGCATGGCTCTTTGGTGGCTCAGGCCATCTGGTCTCACACTAAGCCATTTGGCCTACACAGGAACAGACATACACAGAATGTCATCACAGGAGAAGGCATGAGAATTTAGAAACAATATTTCTATACACCCTCCCCCTAAAGATGGAAATTCGGGGTAGATACCTCAATTTTCATCTAATCTACTCAGGGACATGCATATATGTAAGGATACAACTAAGTAAAGCAAACAGAGTCAGCAGACACTTACAGAATACATCATTACATAAGGAATACAAAATACAATGGGTTACTAGTACACATCAAGAAAACATTCCACTCTCATGAAGTTCTCATCTTCAAACTTCAGGCACAAGCTTACAAAGACAAATCAAGGCACAGTTCAGGTTACAGAAAGCAAACAATCAGGTTAGACCATTCAAGTAACAGCATGTTTGGTCTCCATTACAGTAAATTCTAGGCAATGCATCCGCAATCAAATTCTGCGAACCTCTGATAGGAGAACCAGCAAAATCATAATCTTGCAAGGCCAGAAATTGCGTATCACCAGCAAATTCTGATACAGGGTTGTTAGAATCATTTGGCTTTCTCCCGGCCTCAATGAGGCCACAGCAGCTGTCGCAGAGACAACTGAAAGGGGCCTGGATTGTATCAAGGGATTCAGCACCCCAACCAGCTACTGTGGCAGGGCTGGTCAATTCAGGCATTTCATCCCACTCACCCCCACAGAAATCAAATCAACAGATGGTACAATCAGGAGATCCACTCCTGGTACAGCCAAGCAAGGCAGAGCCTGCATACTAACAATAAGAGACTTATATGCCAATCTGTCCCTACTAGGACTTTGGCGGCACATGACTCATGGATCACCACAACAGTCCCGCCCACAAAGCCTCCACAACACACATCAACTTTAGCCAGCAATCCTCAAGGGTTAGATCAGCTCTTTGGGCTTCTAGAAACTTCTCATCTCCCTTGAACTCTGAGGCAGCCTCAGTAAAATCATTGTCCTCTCCCCCACTCTCTGGGCTAGGGGAAGGAGTGTCACAGCAGCGGCTACCGATAAGGCTGCTCGTGAAGGGGGGGTCAAGGGGTTCAGGACCTTGGTCAGCGACCAGCGTAGAGCTGATCGGGACAAGCACAGGACTTCCCCCCTCCCCCAGGGATCACCGCACCCTGAAACAAAGCAACCCATAAGTTTAGCATGGTTTACCTGAAGTTTAGAAGAAAACTCTCCCGATGCTCCTGCATGCTTTGAGCAAGGTCCGCTGCCTCCTCCAGGGTAGACGGCTTCTGATCCCTCGCCAAGGCAGAAATCTCGTCAGACAACAGGCAATAGCATTGCTAAAGCAAGAACAGTTCTCTTCAGCAGGTGCATAAAAGTCTTTCCATGGAACAGATCTCGAAGGCTGCCCACTGAAATCCTTTCCAAGCTGCATTTCACTGGCAGGATCTGCAGACTTCAGCACCATGGACAGCTCAGGTCACCTCAGTTGCCAGTCAGCCTGGAGATTCCAGGAATTAGTAGGCTCACTGCGCTTGTCTGAGGCATCTCAGAACTCGTCCTGGTTCCCCACTTCATCAGTGTTGATGAGAGACACCTTGCCTCCCTCAGCCATGGTTCCAGATTCCTGGCTAACACTATTTAAAATAAGAAAACTCCCTCACAGTCTACATGCATGCTCTGGCACAGGCAATACAGCTTTGAATGGTTGCAATTGAACTCCAGTTCAGCATCCCGGCACTAAGGCCACCATGTACAGGATTAACCCACTCAGCCCAGTCTAGGGGTGCGAGGGAATCCTGTATTTCAGCACAGGAAAACAAATTCCACGAGACAGTCTGTACTCTCTCGAGGCTTCACAGCAGTTTGCCACCAGAATCTCTTCACAGGGGTCCCCACCTAGCCTAAGAGTAGTGATTCAATCTCTTAGTTGGCATCTGGGACTTAACACATCAGCAACTCTAACTCAGAGATGCACACAAATTACCACAGTGGTAGCTCTATGTGGTCAGCGATTAGACACGAGATCTAGCCTTGTGTGTGGGGATTGGCCAGGAGTTAGTGGCCCTGCCTGCAGTCAGGTAGTCCAGCTTCCAGCTTCTCCATTGTGTACGTGACATGGCTCATGTGAGCCCTAGAGTGGAGCCTTAAAGTCTGGCTCACAACAGAGAGGTGTTAAGGAATGTGCATGATTATATGGCATGGCTATTTGGTGGCTCAGGCCATCTGGTCTTGACATATACACACATTACACACATACATATACTGGGGTTGTTTACATTTTTAACAGATATTTATATTACTGCCTTAATCTAATATTCTTGTAACCTGTGTAGGTAACCATCTCTATCCTTACTGATCTAAGTATATATTTCATTTCTTTCCATTCTTAACTTGCCTTCATATACTTATCATACCAGTTATAGAACCGTACCCAAGTATTCTGAAAGATTAAATATATTTATTGGGGCTTTTGCAGGTTTCCCAGTAGATCAATTATTTTCACTGCTTGGAATCAATTGCTGTTGTTTGTATTTTGAGTAAAAAATAATATCGTTAATTGGGTTTGCCTGTGTCCTTTGTAAAGTCTATATCTCTAGTACCTGGCATTACACTTTATGGCACACATGGCCTGGCCCAGCAAAGTGACATTTATGTCAGATCTAGCCCACATAACAAATGACTTTGATGCCCCTTCTCTAGCCACTACACAATGCTGACTCCCAAGCATGCCTTTTAAAAATGAAGACACAGCAGAACATATTGAAGACCCTTTTGCTCTGGCAGCAACTGTTGCTGAAGCAGTTTTTTAAAAACTTGCACAGCCAATCAGATTCCCAATGGCCTACTGTGCAAAATTGGCATCTGGCCCTGCTCACTTTATAAAAACACTTGGCAAGTACCAGGAATCCCACCATTGTGCCCATGGGCAGGCTCATAGGTAGGATTTTATGGGGGGTTACATTTTTAAGGAGGCTGGGGGCAGAGGGAGCATCTGACGGGGTGCCTTTTAGCAGCGACTAAAAAGGGGAAGTAGAGAGAGGAAGGGAGAGAGAAAGACAGAGAGAAAGAAAGATGGTGAAGGGAAAGGGAAGAGCCTCGGTCAGTTGAAAGTGGGGAAAGAGGTGAGGGCCACCCAGCTTTGGGAAGTGAGAATTTCGCCACTAGTGGCTGGGGGATTTTGTGCCAGTGCGCGAGCTCCACCACGCTGCCTCCTCCTGGCAGCCCCAACTCCACAGCCTGCAGACTGTTAAGTCCCAGATGCAGATACCTTTCAGAATCTTAGCATCACCCCCATTGCAACCTCTCTTTTCCTCACTGCCCCGGCCGAGACTCCCCTTCCTTGCCCAAACTACCCCAACTCACCAGCCATACACGGGATGGAGTGGATGCTGCATCAGGACACATTTCCCCGAGGAAGAGGAGAAAGGGGAGTTGGGCTGGAAGGGACCATCACCCCCACCACAGGAATCTGGACCCTTCTCCTTGAACCCTGGCATGGAGTTGCCCCCAAATGGGAAAAAAGCAGCCAGAGACTCTGTAGGCAGCTGGGCTACTCCTGCTGCTGACCCGCCTCTCGTTTTTGCTTTGCAAGGTCGCGGTTCATCTTGTTATAATTCCTGTGATGGTAAAATCCGGCTTGGGGAAAGCTGGGGAGAGAGGGTGTTATTGGCGCATGGCTTGCCATGGCATGGAAGCACACATCTTTAAACAAATAATAATAATTTTAAAAACATTTTTCTGGATATATATCTGTGGGGTGTGCCTTTAAGAGAGGGGGTGGAGCCCCAAACAGCCCCACTGTAGCTACAGGCCAGCACTGAAGACCCTTAGGTTAGAGATTTGAACTAGGATTGTGGGAGGCATGAGTTCAAATCCCCACTGTCATGAAGCTTGTTTAGCCCTTAGGTCCTTGGGCTATCACCCTCTCTGGGCATGACCTTCACAAAGGTGTTGTAATGATCAAAAGAGAAAGGGAGAAATGACATAGGTCCCTGGAAGAAGGGTGGAATTAAAATGTGAGAGAAATTATTAAAATTAATGGAACAATAAAAGATGACAGATACAGCAATTCTACTTTAGAAACCAGTCCAAATTACAGTCCTAAAGTCTAGGAGAGAATTTGAATGATGGGAGTTTTTTAAGCATCCCAAGCCTTCTGTGAAATTATGGTTCCTAGCACCCTCTAGGGTGACACAAAGATAATGTGTTTAACTCATATATTATAACAAAAAATTCTTGGGTTCAGCTGGATCATGACCTTTTAAAACTGTTCCTCTAATTCAGAAGTTTGCATTTGGAAAAAAAATGTTGTTGTTGTTTGAAAAAAGATCACATATACAAATCTGGATTTGCTGCCGAAGGAAACCAACGTTATCAGTAGTAGTTTCCAAGTAATTAAGATATAGACAGATAATCTGTCTGTCAACATTATGTCTGGCTAATACAGAATATATCCTAGCATGAAAACTTTAGGTACTGGTAGAGACATATGCAGGGCATTCTCCTAGCAAGGCTGCAGCTTGTGGATTTCAGAAATCCTGATTGCTACTTTTCTCTGTTCTTACTCCTCTGTATTCTGGGTGACTTGCATCCAGTTGCTAGAATGGCTATAATTTTACCTGAACAGAATTCAGAAGCAAATTCAGATTTTCCTTACATCTGAAGAATTTCCAGGGAGGCCCAAAGACTTTTGATTAGGCTGGAAAATATTTCTCAGGCCTGTGAGGGGTGGTGGCAGTGGTAATTATACAGTTTTAGACCGACACCAGCTTTTACCTGAAGTGAACTAAAATCAAACTTTGGTATTCTTTCTCAGAGGAGGCGGTGGGCGCTCACACCTTATTGGGCCTCCCCTCCAGTGACCCAGATCTGAGTAGCCATCTGGAACCACAACCTGTTGTAGACCTGTTGAGGCTCTGGTTAGGAGTATCAGAAATTATAATTTGTATTTTAATTTTAATGTATTTTAATTGTTTTTAACTGTTATTTTGCAAAAATATGTGATTGAGTCGGACTCGACTGTGCGACTGAACAACAACAAAAATGATGGAACCTATCCTGGTGGAGGCCAGATTAACATCAAGGGTATCATCCACTATTTTCATGTACCTGTTGATTTTAAGAAATAGTAGGACTTCTGCCTGACATCTACCATAGGGCTGTCAGATCCCTTGAGGGGGCAGGGGTTTACCTGCTTTAGGGGGCCCCTATTCCACTATCCCAGATCCGGCCAGCATGGAGAACCCTGCCCACAAAGTGCCTGGACCAGGCAGGCCAACGTGCCTGGTGTGATGACATCACCCAGAGGTGACGTCATCATGCCGGGCACGTTGCCGGGGGGATGCTCTAGCATTTGACCTGAAAACTCTATGGTATCATAGACTTTCCAGCTGAATGCTAGACCGTCTGTCTGGTGATGTGCCTAGTGCAAAGACATCACTTCCGGATGATGTCATCATGGCACATGCACCAGAAGATCCCAGGAGAAGAGCTTCTCCCCCACCACCAGAAAAAGGTAGGGCCCTGGCAACCCTAATCTGTGACAACCTCAAAAACATGTTTTGGAAAAGCATAATGTCATACGCAAGCAATCCCAGGAAGGTTAAATGTCTCACTGAACTGTGCTTTCAGTTTCATAGAAAGTACCAGGCACAATGGGGAACACCCAGATTATCACATACATTTATCTCAGTTGCTTTAGGTCCGTGGGCAAACACTTCAAAGCAATTCACTACAAGAATTTCCAAGCCACATCCAAGGTTGTCTCCTTGTAGTTCTAGCTGATAGCTTGTGTCAGGCGGCAAGGTTAGTCTGACACCATGCTTTGTCACTGTGACACAGCCTGTCTGCCACATGAAATGTGTACAATGCACTTGGGCTTTGGGGACTTTAAATAGATTCTGCCTGGTTCATGCTCTCCTATGGAGTAATATGATCACTGTGAAGTATCTGCAGGGATTGCGCCTTGCAATGAGTGACTTCTACAGATTTGGATATGAACTTTTCACGACTTACTGTTACCGATAGGGACCATCATATTTAATACAATTTTTGTATATAACGCATACTTCAGTCATGCTTGAGGACCTCAAATAGTTTGAGTATAAAAAAATACATCCCCAAATGTTTCACTGTTGCCCTGTTATTTATTCTGTGATTGCTTAAAACTGTATCACCATCGTTAGGGTTAGGGAAGACACCTTTCCTCTTAATCTGTCCATCACGAGAAACAGACACAAGTACGTACATGCATAAAATAAAAGTCAGAAATTGGCTGGGGCAGTTAATTGTGCATTCATACATAATTTAATAATGAACAGACAGTAATGGAAAACACTTTAAAATGTGTTGTGAAAAGAGCATATAATATAGATTATGTTGAAAGCTAATATTCACAGCATTAATATTTAAAGAAATGACTGGACTTCGGTTTCTGAGAGAGATTATTTAAGAAAATATATAGCACCAACTAGGAATTCCACAAAGATCTTTTGGGCTGAGAACTTTGCTTTGTACCCCATTGGGAAGGGTACAGTCCTTGGCCACTTGACAGAGCCCCTAAACTTTTGGTTCTCACAATAAGTCCCCTTCTGCCTTGGGGTCCTGTATGTTGTTACCCTTTATGGCATTCCAATTTCTAGGAACTGAGGCAGACATGGAAGGAACAGTTTTGAAAACAAAGAGCCACAGGAAGAATAACAGTCAGGGTTGACTTAACTGTTTGTTGTTGTTGTTCAGTCGTACAGTCGAGTCCGACTCTTCGCGGCCCCATGGACAAGATCTTGCCAGGCCCTCTTGTCTTCCACTGTCCTCTGAAGTTGGCTCAATTTTATGTTCATTGCATCTATGACAGTGGTATTTAGTAAGAAAGTAAAATGATATAATTAATAAGAGCAGTCAGGTTTGATCTGTGGTCCTCATTAAGGGGCATCATTTAAGGCCATATTCAACATTACTATTGTAATTGTGTTTCAGGATAACCAAGGAGGGGAAATTTATACCAGGGCTCCCCAACTTATTGGACCCTGTGGGCACCTTTGGAATTCTGACACCGCATGGTGGGCACAGCCACAAAAATGGCGGCCACAGCTTATCTTCACGTAGCTGCTGCCAAAGCTTAATTTTTAAAAATCTGCATCGCCAATAAGAAGCCTTGCTGGGCAACAGCCCTACCCGGCCCCACCCATTTTCTAAAAACACCATGTGCCACCGTGGCACACATGGGCCCCACATGGAGAACCCTTGAACTAGATGCATGTCTGACCTTTCCAAGCCAATGACAAGTTGCACCTAAGTCTATTATTTAGCCAGTTCTGCACTTCTATCTTACATGCCACTGCTGTCAAGTCAGAACCATACCTAAGTTAATAATCAGCAGCTAATGGCCATCAGAGTGGGAAGGACTGCCCATTTGCCCACAGGGAGATTTCCTAGTGTGGCTATTGTCCTAGAGGGCCACTGGCAGCTGGGAACATTTGGCTGAGTCTCTTCAGCAGCCGTGACCATCAATGTCAGCTCACCGATTGCCACCTCCTGAGGCAAGAGGCCTCCACAGTGGAGGCTTCTAGCACCACAGGGATCTCTCAGCTTGGCTTATTCCTGGGCCATTTTTGTGATGTATTGGAATGCATATAATGTCTTATGTGAAACACCTCATCAGAATGGTATGTTAAGCTTCGTCCAGGACTAGGATCCAAGAATATCCAATCGTATCGCTCGTCCAGTAAGTAATAACCAATCACTGAGAAGCAAGCTCCCTGAGCAGGAACGACCATGATTGGTCCTTGTTGGTTCAACCTTATTGGTTGTTAATTGTACAGTAGGCGTGGCTATATTAGCTGGGAATGTTTAAAAGCAGGGCAGCTGCAATGTTAAAGCTGTTCTGGCTATCAGATGTTGATCCGTGTTGGAGTTGTGTTCAAGTTGAAGAATAAAGTTGTGTTCTTGCTAAATCACTCTCCGACTGATTTGTTAAGTGAGCAACTTAACAATTTTCACTTGGCAGTCTGCCCCTATCTTCATGCCACATCCATTTGAAAAAAGACCATGAGCTAGGCATGACAGTTTGGGGGGATATTTACATGTCATCTGCCTTGTGCATTATTCTCTGAATGCCTTCTATCTATGGCTCCCTCTGGTAAGCAGTAGCCCATGTAGAATGCTACGATTGTTGAGTGCTGCTCACCTGGCCCGTCCATCTTATGACAATATTGGAATCTCATTTTTCAAAGGACACATGAAGGTGTCCCAAGGTTTTATATTGCCTCCCCACTTCCCCTTCAAGATTTGTATTGTTCCCCCATCAGAATCCTCTTGATCATGAACAAACTGACAAGGAAATTACACAAAGTGTTCCCTTTACAAAGCTTATTGCTGAATTGTAATTGAAAAACATGCCATCTTGATCCAGTTCATGGGCTGCTGATTGATATTCAATAAACAGTTAATGAATGTCCTGGTTTTTAGGCTACCAAGGGGGGAAAGTAGAACAAAACAAAACAAAGCAGGAATTCTTGCTGTCACTGTTGATACAAATAATGTCATATTTCCTTTTATATCTGTGCAAAGCACCAGGATATTTCAAAATTTTTGCATTCTTTTATCTAATATTGGTATTCATTTTTTTTTCTTTCAACACATTCCATAGAAAATAAATCAGACATAGGTGCGGAGGGTGGGGCATAAATCAAATCAAATAATAAAAAAACAAATGATTATCCTTTTCAAAAGTAGGGGTTGCCCCAGTTTCCAGATAATTGGAAACTTCCCCTCTAAAGAATCCCTGAGTAATATCTCTTCGCATGGGTATCTTGGAGCTCACTCTCATGATGAGTACTGTAGATCTCTGCTGACCACTAAAATGTATTAATTATGGGAAGGCTTTTCACAGTGACTCCACCTGGCCCAATGAGTTGCATCAAGGCTACTTTCTCTTCCTTCCTTCCTGAAGAGGGAGGAGTTTCAGGTAGCAGTTACTGATCAGCCATCTATTATAGTGAGAAACTTCAAGCTAGAGACCAGCATTGCCCCTTCTTCCTTCTAGCAGGAGATGAGGAAGCTTGTAGGAAAGTGTGTGAAGACAAGCTTAGGAATGTACAGTTGCCAGGGGCTAAAACCCAATAAACTTGGACTTTGTCTTGAAGGACATTCTATGAGGCCGTCTTGAAGGAGGATCTGGCTGCTGCCTCAGGTAGCAGATCGGGGGTGTTATCAGAGGAAGAGGCAAATTGTTATTTTATTCTGGTTTGTTTGTTTATTTGTCTACCATAGAGAAGTGGTACCATCTGACTTTTCTCTCTTAGTTAACGAATTGTCCTTGGACAACCGTGGTCTTTTCACCACCATCATGAAAATGACCAACCATGCACATTATGGTCATCACACATGTATAGCAGTAATCAGAACTATTGGTACTATGATGCTCAATTAATGCAAATTCTAGGATTTAGTTAATGGTTTGTGAAGGATCACAACCAGTGGTGAATTCTGTCATGTGGTCTCAGCCTGCTCTATACATAATACTGATATCTGCAAAAAAAGAAAAAGAAAATGTAACTATGTTCTTCTGCTTTTTATCCATCTTTATGAGGATTTGTCAACTGATACACATTTTATTTCCAAGTTCCATTATGGGCTATTTCAGTTCAATACCGTTTCGAGTGAGATAATTTCATTTAAATTGCTCTATTACATTGTATAGCCTTATATTGTACATTGTATAATATACAACTACATAGCTTGCCTTTTGGCAGTATTACAAAATATAAAATGCAAGAGATGTTAATCAACATCTGGAAGGAATGTATGGTATTTTCCCAGTCTTAATGCCATATGCAGTTAAACATCTCGATAGCAGGATTATTTCAAAGCCGTTGAAGACAATAATCATCACATCTATATGAGTGCTCTGAACACTTCGTATACATTATCTCAGTAATTTTTATAACAAGCAGGGTATGTTAGAATTATTACACCCTGTAAGAAATTGAGGGAGGAACCATGAGTGTTCATGGGGGACGTACAGGGGGCATTTGATCCCTGGAATCCTAACTTTACTGGTACAAAAACTGTGAGCAGTCAGATGATTTGAAGTTGCAATTAACTGTCAGAGGCAACCTTTGTGTTTCACAGTTCTGTCCTAGACATTCTTTTTCTAGCACATTTCAGCTGTGTTTATCTTAGCAAGCCTTCCTGAAGACAGCTCTTTAAAGGTGGATCAGTCTTGGATCTACATGCATTTGTGTGTGTTGGTGGTGAACTAAAGCAGGGATGGGAAGGTTGCGCCACCTCTGTAATGTTCTGACAATCTACAGTTCGAACACAAAGAATCACATATGTCATGCCTGGGCAATGCTGCTTTCTTATTGTCCTTATAAAAGATAGGAGCTGCCAGTCTTTCATCAGTGACATCCTCTGCTTTCAGTTCAGTCACTTTCAGTCTTGCCGATTCCCAGTTAGCTTGCAAATATTGCAGTTTCTGCTTAACCTCGCTGTCTTTTCTTACAATTCCTGGGAGGCTTTTTTTTTTTTTTTTGGTCTCTCCATCATTAAATGCAATCTGGGCCTGCTTAAAGATGTCCCTGTGTTGTATACTTCTGCATTTTGTCTTTCTGTCATAAAGGGGAATACTGGTTGTCCTGCTCCAGGTAATAGTGAATTCGCTATTTCTGTTCAGGGTAAGGTTGTGAACCTCCAGGTGGATCGCCAGACTACATAGATTAGTTATTTATGTATTATTTATTTGTTTACTTAAAACATTCTACTTCTTCTGAAGAAAATGTCTGCTTTGAAAGATGGATGTTATGGCATTATACCCTACCAAAGTCCCTCCCCTTCCTAAACCACACCCTCAAATCTCCAGGTGTTTTCAAACCCAGATTTGGCAACCCTAGACAACTTCAACATAATAAGTCCAGACATTCCAAACTGGAAGTCTGCTAAAACAGTATAATTTGTATGCTGAATTTGGGTCCATATTACCCTTGAGTCCATTATATTTGGTTTCCAATGTGTGCAATCTGTCATGGTTTGCTTTTTTTTTAACCAAAGCAAATTTGTAAGACAAATTTTTACACAAAATATTAAACAAAGTAGAGATTTCTTTTCAGGAACTAAAATATGAAGTACCTGTGAGTAACCAAATAGAAATGTGTGGATGGATGGATGAATGGATGGATAGATGATAGGTAGTTGATAGATAGGTAGATAGAGAGACAGAGAGACAGAGAGACAGACTGCCAACCTTCAAGTGAGGCCTGGTGGTCTCCTAGAATTATATCTTGTCTCCGGATGACAGAGATCAGCTCCCCTGGAGGAAATGGTGGCTTTGGGGGGGTGGGCCCTATGGCATTATTCACTGCTAAGGTCCCTCCCCTTTGCAAACCCTATCTTCCTTAGGTTCCATCCCCATATCTCCAGGGATATCCTAAGCCTGAGTCGGCAACCCTATGAAACTTGTGTTTTATAACCCACAAATTCAGTTTCCTATGCTATAATCATATTATGTAATCTTCCTTTAGGGAGAAGATTTCTATCCTCCAACATCTTTTTTTCTCTTTTAAATGATATGGAGTAAACCCTGTCACAATATAATAAACCATGACAAAATTCTACAATAATATACACACACATAAAAGCCTAACAACCCATCTTTTACTTTCCATTGATCTGAATCACATTTTTCAAACTATATCAAAGCACCATAGAAATCTCTTTTTATCTGGCAACAGATTGCTTCAGAAAAATGCCTCAAGAGTTTAGCTGTCAGAAGGTGGAAACCACTGGGAACCTGGCAATTCATGTACATTTCCCATTTCCTTCTCAAAGGCTTAAATGATGCAATGTGGTTTTTGTTCTGTCTATACAGGACATTTTATCTGTCCCTTTCTCCAAGGAAGTCTGAGTGGAGTTCATCGTTCTCCCTCCATTTTATCATCACAGCAACACTGTGAGGTAGGTTAGGCTGAGACAGAATGGCCGGTCCAAAGTCACCCCACAAGTTTCATGGCACAGTGGAGATTTGAACCCCCCCTCCACACACACACCCCTCCAAGAGCCTAGTCTAATACTCTAAGGCCTACACCACACTGGCTGGCTGTATTGCATTGATAGACATCTATGGACCCCAGATGTTCCGCTTCCCTTCCGACTTTTGATCATTGCTTTCAAAAAGTAAATATTACTGTGAGCTAAGCTAGATGTGACACATCCTAGTGGCCACTGTGAGGATGCCCCCACAGTTTAAAATTCATTAAAAATGCCATTAGGCCCAATCCTGATTGAGTTCACAGCGCAGTTCTCTTGTCCCTCCCCGAAAGCATTTTCAGATGCAGAAACAGTAGTGGGGGGTTAGTCATTTCAGCACTTGAAAAGGCACACGGGGGGGGGGGAGCACCTCAGCCCGCAGTGCTCCAGGCCCGATCCTTGCCATATTTTCAAATAACATTAAAATGGCAGTGGTGTCCTCATGGCAACCACAAGGATGCCATCATGTCTAGGTTGGCCCTCGTTGTGTCAATTTCCTTATATAGTTTGAGTCATAAATTTGCATAGAACAGATTGTTGGAGAATTAATGAATAGGAGGACTTTAGTAATGTGTAACTGTGGGAGGACAAGGGCTCAGGGAAACTGTTAGCAGGGCAAACCTAAGCCACCATTATTCCACCAACGCCTTTTCATCACCACACTCTACTACCATAGGTACGGGTGTCATCGAGGGTGTGGGATGTCCCTAGTGGATGACAGGGTTGTGGGGACATATATTGTTGTTGTTGTTGTTTAGCTAAAACATCTTCATAATACCATCTTGGTTTTATGATTCGGAGTGAGTATCAGAGCACCGAAAACTAGGGCTGCCAAATGCAGCCGGGGGGCGGGGAATCCCCCATTTCGGAGCCCCGATTCCCGGCGCACCGGAATCGGGGCCCGGGGGAAACCCCACCCCCGCGTGCGCGTCACCCGGAAGTGACGTCGCACGCTGGGGGCGGAGCCACGTCATTTGAGGGGAAAACTCTTTGTTTTCCCCTCAAACGGCGTGGCCCCGCCCAGCGTAGACGTCACTTCTGGTGATCTCCTCCTCCTCCTCTTCATAGGGTTGTTGTGAGGATAAAATGGAGGAGAGGAGAAGGATGTCAGCTGCTTTAGGTCCCCATTAGGTAGAAAAGCAGGATATAAATATCTAAATAAGTAGTTGTGTAATTATTTATTTCCTCTCCATTTTCCTTCCAAGGAGTCCATGAGTAGTATCCATCTATACAGAGAAATATTTTTCTGTTTGTTAGTTGCATCATGTACCATATCATACCGTCTCCTTTATTTATCGAGTGTTGATGATAAATCGACAACTGCTAATGTCCTACAGCCACAAATCCTGTTGTTCTTCCCATGGCTGCACATCTGAAGGGAATACAATGGCCCCTGATCTCTAAAAATGTCAGCAGGCAGAACTTCAACAGAACGAATGCAGCAAGCCCCTTCATCCAAGATCACAGATACAAAAAAAAAGTGTTTTGAATGACAGATGTCTCTATACTATACCTTTATGCTTCAAGTTCTTTCACTGGTAGCTGAATCAATGAAAAACAATTTTAACTGGTAAAGCCAAATTTAAGGGGGGCTTGAGAATTAAGGAGCCACTTTTTAAAAATCTGTTTCGATGCTGTAATAAGGTACAAAATAAGCAAATGTTAAATATGGTGGTGGGGGGTTAATTCTAATAATGTGATATCTTTTAAGGTTTTTTTAAAAAAAATTTAACATCATTACCTTTGTCTGTTTCCTCCTCTGTCCCATCCAAATCCAGAATAGTTCACCTTCAAGTGTTAAAATCCTATGAGGATTTTTCAATAGTTTTAAAATCTACATTGAATTGCTCACGATCATTTACAGGGCAGCCTCTGTACTTCTCCTGCTGTCTTGAAGATACGTTCCAAAGGAACAGTGCTGCCCTCATTTTGGTATGCTGGACGAGTATTTCAAAAGTGTCATAATCTTCGAAGATGCCGTCCTTTGCTCAAGACTGACTTTCAACGGGAAAGCAAGGGAGCATGCTCTCTGTTTAAAAAAAACCTGAAGCTCAGTGTAGATCTTATAGAGGGTCAAACTAATATGTGCTTCCCACAGATGTATGAAACCAAACAGTGACAGTTGCTTCTGTTAGAGTAAAGCATTTGTAGAAGGGAGTGATTTGAACTTGAGAAGAGACATGGAGTGTGCTTAACTTCTTGAATCCTCCACTTTTTCATTTTCTCTTCTCCCCCCCCCCCCAACCACTATGGCCCGCATTGTTCTATAGGCATGACTGCAAGGATAAACACATGTAAAATCCTATGGAGGGAACTGAATCAGAAAACTGGAAAGAGGCAGATTAATATCCTCCCGCCACTTTTCATAGTTGTGACAATTTCACACACACTCACCCCTGCTGGCAGTTCCGGGTGGTTGCTCTGACATGTTTTCCCATTCATAGGGAAGGCAGCGCTGATCCAGGACATTTGCTCTCACTCTCATTTGGCTTTGTGATATCAATACAGAGGCAAACCTGATGAATTATCTATCACCATGATACCATTACACTGAGTATATGATTCCTGATTGGCTAGGATGACCATTCCCAGAATGAAGACCAGGTTTGACATAATGCCATCTAAACAGTCGAAAATTGGGGAAATGATGGCAGGGAACAGAGTAAAAAAGATTTTTCTTCAGCAGATGTTTTGGTCCCTCAGAAGTGCTACATTTGCCTTCCCCAAACAAACTTGAAAAGGTATCTAGACATATTTATGGAGGAAAGGCCCATCAATAGCTACTAGCCATGGTGACTAAACGAAACTTCCATATCCCGAGGCAGCAAACTTCTGAATACCAGTGCTTAGGAGGCAGCATCAAGGGAAGAACTCAGCTTCTGTGCCCTATTTGTTTGGCCCTCTTGGATGACTGGTTGACTACTATGTGTAACAGTATTTTGTACTAAATGGACCCCAGTCTGATCCAACTGGGCTCTTATGAAATGGGCATAATTGGCATTGTACAGCCCTAGATCAAAATGATGCCATTACATTGAATATATGATTGCTGATTGGCTGGGATAAGGCTGCAAGAAGAATACAAAAGTACATAATAAGCAGTCCTATACATTAACCAGCAGATTGAAGCTAACTCAAAGGCAGCTTTTCTCAGGAAACCTGACAGCTTTAACCTACATTGTATTTTATAACTGAAATTCCGCTGACAGACAATGTCTTCAGGGTTTTTTGGGTTGTTGGTTTTTTAAGTGCTGTGAGGTATAGCCATTCTGGGATCCAATCCAAAAAGCATTAAGTGAAGTTCTGACTCCAGAAGAGAGAGAAGGGGAGATCAATTCCATTTTGAGTGTTATTCAGACAGTCTCCACAACAAAGAAAAGAAATTAAACATTTCTTCAGAGTATTTTTGCCTAGCTTAGCCCCATTACAAACTCAACAACCTGGATGTATTGCTAGTCATCCAAGCTGTTGATGTGATAATGGCACTATGATATGCAAAAATGTTCCTGAGGCTTGGTTTTTGTTTGTTTTATTTTTTGTTTCTTGTTTTGCAATTCTGTAAATATGTAAAGACTCTTTAAAGGTCTATATGGCCAAGAATCAAGATGTTGTTGTTAGCCATTCAGTTGTGTCCGACTCTTGGTGATTTTATGAGCCAGCTCTCTCCACGTTTTCTGATTTTGTATTGTTTCTTTGCGTCATTCTATGCTCAGGCTGGTGCTGTCTTTTATGTTGTCTAGCCACTATGTTCTTTGGCGGCCCAGTTTCCAATCCAAGCATAATTGCTTTTTCTAGTGAGTTCTTCTGCATGACATGGCTGAAGTAAGTCAGTCGCAGTTTTTTGATTTTCCTTTCCAATGAGATGTTTGGTTTTATGTGCTCCAATACTTGCTTGTTTGTCAATATAGTTGTGAAAAACAACATAGTTGTGGAATGCACAATAGTTGAGTCATTTACTTCACCAGTACCTGCCTCCTCATGACCAGATGTGGAAATGAAATCCACCCATGGATGCAACTCCTGTCTAAAATGACAATGGTCACTGTTGGCAATAGAGCTTTCTTGGTAGTGGCTCCTTAGCTTACCTGACCTAGATGGCCCAGGCTGGTCCAGTCTTCTCAGATGTTAAAAGGTTGGCCCTGGTTAGTATTTGGATAGGAGACCATCAAGGAAGTCTAGGGTTGCTGTGCAGAGGAAGGCAGTGGCAAACCACTTCTGAATGTCTCTCACCTTAAAAGCCCTACGGGGTCGCCATAAATCAGCTGTGGCTTGATGGAACTTTCCACTGTAGTTGCTTTGTTCTGTCCTGGAAACATATTGGATCAGTTCTGTTGGCCCATTCAAGCGAGCATGCACACTCCACCCTCCCCATAAGCATTTGTTATTATGCTGGGTTTTATATAGGGTTACCAAATGTCCTCTTTTTAGGGGACATGTCCTCTTTTTGTGTGTGTGTGTATGTCTGTCTTCTTTTGGGCTCTTTTTTAAAAAAAACCTGATGAAAATGCCCTCTTCTTGTTTGGAAGGTCAGGAATATTTGTAGTTAGTAGAAATTATCACATTTTAAATAGTAAGGGTATTTAAAATGAGATTTGTCATAGAGATCACTTTTTTGAAGTAGTCAGTCTGGAAATGTGTTTACTTTTTTTGCTTTTCAAACTATGGCAACCCTATTTTTAATAGGTTATTGTGCTGCAAGTTGTGTTATTTTAATTTCCTCCTGTTTTATGATGTTTTTAAAATTAATACTGTTAGCACAATTATTGTATTTTATGTTGTGAAGCGACCAAACTATATATATATATATTTAAGAAATCATCTTTATCATCATCCCTCTGCAAAAAAAACATTAAGAAGAAGAAAAACATTGCTTGATCTGACCACCAGGCCATTTGTAATCCAGCATTCTGTTTCTATTAGTGGTCAGACAGATACCTCCAAGAAAACTGTAGCTTGACATGAAGACAAAAATACTCTCTTTTTAAATCCTTTCAACCATTCATATTCAGAGGTACACGGCCTCTGAACATGGTTGGTAACCAATGCTCCCCCTAAGCCATGGAGTCCTGTGAGCAAAAATTCTAATTTGTGAGTGATTTGGCTACTGCATGAAAAATCAGTTTGCTCTGGAGCCATCCTTTCTGAGCTCAGACAAAAATGTGTGAGCCAGAGGCTAAAACGCTATGAGCTAGCTCACACTAACTCATCTTAGAGGGAACACTGGTAGTAACAGCTGTGTTCTTAAAACAGGGCTAAAAGACTGCAGATAGTAGTCACTAAATTATGACTGCATGCCATAAAGGCTAAACTGGAGCCTCCATGTTCAGAGATGGTGTGCCTCTGCATCCCAGTTGTTGCCGTACTTTAGATCTTCAAAATCAAATCCCATTGTTGGTAAAAAAAGGGGGGGGGGATTATTCACTACATTTATATTCATTGCATTAATATTCTGTATTCTTCCATTGTAGAAAAGTTTCCAAGATGACTCCTACCCAAGCCCTGACCATATCGAGCCTCAGTAAAATTGCTTGTTCATGTACCTTCTAATCATACCCAGGTTCATATGGTTGCCCGGGATATTCGTGGAGATTTGGGGGGTGATGCTTGTGGAGAATGGAGTCTGAGGAGGGATTTCACCTAGAGAATCCATGGTATATAGTAGAGTCTGCCCCCTGAAGCTGGCATGTCCTCCAGGGAAACCGCTTTCTGTAGCCTGGAGATCAGTTGTAATTCCTGAAGAACTGCAAACCCCACTTGGAAGTTGGCAACCCTGCATGACCCATTTCCTGGAACTTCTCTAGAGATCAAATGAAAGGACAACCTCAGCCAAGTCAAGGACATCTTAAGCATGCATTTATATTACAGCTGTAGACTACTTTAGCAGTGTAAACCAGGGATCCCCAAATTCTTCAAGCCTGTTGGCGCCTTTGGGATTGTGACACAGAGTGGTGGCTGTGACCGCAAAATGATCACTGCCGGGGGTGCAGCAAATGACAAAATTGCTGCATGAGGAGCCAGACCCAACCACAAAATGTCAGGGAATTATGCCGTGCGTAACTCCAACAGTAGCTTTCCAACCTTTCAGCACGGAGATCTGTTTAACGGCACGCCTTTTAGAATGAACATATTGTTTTATAATATTTCCTTCAATACATACAGCTTACCTTCAGCCACACAGTGAAGACCCTTGTAGTGTGGGAGCAGCCGCTGTCAAAGCAACTTTTTAAAAACAGAATTGCAGAGCCAATCTGATCTTGAAGACTTGCTAAAGACCTAAAGTCCCTTCTGTCCATGCCCACTTTCTAAAAACATTTGGTGGACATGAGGGAAGGTGTTGTCAGGCACCATGCCACCGCCAGGCACCACACTGGGATCTCCTGGTGTAGACAGACTCTCAAGCCAGTGTGGTGTAGTGGTTAGGAGTGCAGACTCTAATCTGGGAGAATTGGGTTTGATTCCCCACTCCTTCGCATAGAGCTGCTGGTGTGACCTTGGGTCAGTCATAAGTTCTTTCAGAGCTGTTCTCTCACGAGCAGTTCTCAAAAGAGCTCTCTCAGCCCCACCTACCTCAGAGGATCTCTGTTGTGGGGAAGGGAAGGGGGATTGTAAGCCACTCTGAGACTTCTTTAGGTAGTGAAGGGTACGAATTCAATTTCTTCTTCTTCATCATCTTCTTCTTCTTCTTCCCATTATTCTGTAAGCTGGGAATAGGGTCTCAAAAAGTTTTAAACACCCTGACTAAACAAAAAATAATAATAATCATGCATTCGCTAATGCTATTTAAACTAATGCAAAAGTAACATGCAAATTTAACGTAGATATCCTTTGACAATAACATAGGAACACATCCGTCATCCACACTAACAAGAACATAGTCTTTCAAATAACTTCCTTAGATGAGATGAGAAACTGGGAATTCTGTTTTGGGAGCATTTCCCTTGGCAAGCTGTAGCCACTCAGGGACCAATTCAGATCTGAACCAGGGCACAGGTGGAGGAAGGTTTATCCTTTTCACAATGGTGGCATTTTTCAATTGGAAATGGCCCTGGGGAACTGCTATTTTCCCAGAGGGTCCAGCTTGCAAGCACATTGTTGTAACATTACCCAGTGGAACTTGTCTAGCTTGACACTTATTGTGTTGCAAATGTAGGCATTTGAGAGCAGACCTGGGTCAGATGCTCAATAGCCCAACTCTTTGAATAATACACCTGCTACAATCATTAACTATTGTGCTTGACTAAGAGTCACCTGTTTCCTTCCCAGCTGAAGCTGCCCATCAACTTTCCATGAAGTCACAGCCCTTTGTTATGACACAAGGGTCCAGTGCTGAAAAGTTAACCAAACAGATAAATTGTCTGCACAATGGGGTCAAGGAAGATGTACTGCAAAGCCTACATGAGAGTGAATGAGCAGATGCTAAACTGCAGGGGGAGAAGGGCCATCGAAAGTTAATATGGCAGACATTGGAATGCATCATCGCCACCACGAGGGCATGTGCAGAGCCAGCAACCAAGAAAGATCAAGAGGACGCCGTGTCGACCCAGTCGCCGGTGGGAGAGACCGAGCTAGATGCCGAAGCCAAGCCAGCAGACAGAGAGACCATCAAGGATCCCACCACTAGGGTGCTGGTAGGCAGTCCCACCCCCAAACATTAGATGTGGCCCAAGTTAGGAGTACAAGTTCTTAGAACGCAAAAATATGTGAACCGCCCAGAGACCCCCCCTTGGGGGGTTAGGGCGGTATATCAAATCTAAAGTTAAATAAATAAATAAATGTGATTGGCATCCCAAGATCCAACTCAGGGACCAATTCACAGCCAAGCAATAGCAAATCAGGGACCAATGCACAGCCAAGCAATAGCAAATCACCTCTAAATGTCGCTTGCCTTGAAAACCCTATGGAGTTGGCATAAGTCAACTGTTACCTGATGGTACTTCCCACCACATTTGGAGGGCTCTATTTTTTTAAAATATTTTTTTCTTTGGCTCATGCACCCTCTGGGTTATTTAATCAAGGACAAGAACAGTGAATGGGAGAGAAAAACCTGTCCTTCTCGCACTGGAGATAGCCACCCCTTATCTTTTTTTGTATCTTCTGTTAAAAAGATACCACATAAGTCTTCCCCTAGCAAGAATAACAACAGCTCAGAACTGGCTTTGCCAGGTGTAATGTATCCAGTTTTGACTGTGTGGCAGACCGGGGCTCCAGGAAACAATGGACTAAGCGGATCCTAGCCCACACCTTGTATAGAAATATTGATTTCTAAAAGTCTCCTGCCTTCTCCTGTGATGTCTTTCTGATAACATGCTGTGTCTTATTTCCTGTTGCAATACCAAATGGTAAGGCCAAATGGCCGGAGCAAACTTTATAACCATGCCATATACCACATTCCTTCACACCTTTCTGCCAGAGAGTCAGACAATGAGGCTCCACACTCTGGCCCACTTGCGACCAGTCACGTACACAATGAAGTAGCTGGAGTTTGGGTCAGCTGACTGCAGGCAGGGCCTCCAAACTTCCAGCCAATCCCACAAACCTGATGTTAGCAACCATGGCAACCAACAATTGGCCACACACCCCTGCTGCTCGCGATTGGCTGATGGCCACGGCTAATCATGACTAGTAATGGGGGTATAATTGATTGATCCCTATGGGAGTGAGTCTCTTAGCTCTCCCTTCCTCCTCTTGTCATTGTCTGTTTTATGATACCTGAAATGCTGTCTCTTGGGAAACAAAGACCTGCTTTGTGACTTGGAGCACATGGGTGTGCAAAGATGGGATTTCCCTTCAAAATCCCTTGGACTATTTTGGACTGTTGGATGTTCCTGAATTTGGTAATTATGAATCATTAATGTGTAGTTAAGGCAAATAGCCCTAGGTGTTTTATTGTTTTCAGTATCCTCTAATAGTCTGTTGCTATGCTCTGTACTGAATAAAGATCCTTCTTATTTCTAACTGTCTTTGATGTTGTAACTTGAACTCCAAGGCTAAATCTTTGGCTGACGCTGACCACCTATGCTACCTTTGTAAGAGTGAATAGTGTGCATCTCTGAGTAGAGCTGCTGATGTGTAAAACCCAGATGCCAACTAAGGGCCTGAATCTCTCCCTTAGGAAAGGCAAGGACTAGTGAAAGAGATTCTGGTGGCAAATTGTTCTGAAAACCAGAGAGGGTATAGACAATCTCGTGTTTATTGTTTAATGCGCTGAAGATACAGGGTTCCCTCACTTTCCTGGACTGGACTGAGTGGGTTAATCCTGTACACACCTATCTGAGGGCTAGGTTCCTGGCCGATAGCCTATGGAACTCTTGGCCACTGTAAATAGCCTATTACAGTGTGGGGGTGTGTTTTGGCTGGTGGTTTCACTGGGAATATAAACTAGCCTGCGAGCCATCTAAAGTTGTCTTGTTCCTGCTTAATAAACCTTATGAGCTGAATCTCTTGAGATGTCTGAGGACTTTTCACTGGTGACAAAGGTGGGATTCATCCTCCCTTGAACAGAGACCACGAATCAAGCATTGCATCGAGTCTGCCCGCCGAGATCACCGCACGCCGCTTTGCCTCGTGCCGCATCTCCGGTTGCCACTCATTGCACCGCTCCCAGCACCGAACATTGCGCTGCTGACCCTGAGAGCAGCCCCACACTGCTCTGCAACACCGTTCACTGCCTCCATTCCCAAGCATCTCCTCCATGTGGATCCGTAAGATGGCTGCCACATCCGAGAGCCTCCCTGCTTTTGACATCTCCCAACCATCACAGTGGGAAACCTGGCTGGAGACCCTCGAGAGCCACTTCACCATCCACGATGTCACCAATCCGAGTAAGAAGAAAGCATACCTTCTCCGGCACTGTGGTATGGAAGCCCACCATCTACTGCAGGACCTGATAGCGCCCCGGCTGACCAAAGATGAGACTTATACCACTTTGGTCAAGGCGCTTTCGGACCACCTGGCTCCCAAACCAGGTGGAGCGGATGGACTTTTTGGTGAAAGTCCAGGGCCCCGACGAGACTGCCTCTGATTTTCTTGCAACTCTGCGTTGGGCTGCCACCAGGTGCTCATTCCCAGATATGGCTGACACACTCCTTAATCAGTTTCTCTTGGGCCTATGTGGCCCAAGCTCCTGAGGAAGCTGGTCAGCCAGGACAACCTGGACAAAGCGATCTGAGACGCTACCACTTATGAAAAGGCTCATCAAGATCGCCGTGCCAAGGCGGTTCATCGTACACGAGTGACCGTGGGTTCCGATGTCTCAGAAAAGGAAGAGGTCCTTCAGGTCCACCACCGGTCATCTTCACGCTCTCAACGCCCCGTGGGATCCACCTTGGCGAAAGTTGCACCAACCTCAGCATCCTGCGCCAGCTGTGGCGACGGTCATGAACACCGGTCTTGCAGATTCTGGGATGCCATCTGCAGATCCTGCAACAAGGCCGGCCACATAGCAAAGGTTTGCCACTCCAAGGGACAACACCAGAAGACGTTGGCCCACCAGACGTTGCTGGACTTCCACACCAACCTCCACACCCTCTCAGCCCATCACCAGCAACACCTGGTATGTAACTTGCCTCCCGATAACCCCAACAAGGTGCACGTGACTGTCCTGATAGATTTCCTGCAGCATGGAAATTGACACAGGGTCATCTTTTCCATTATTTCCACGGATACGCTCTGAAAGCTGTGTCCCCCCCCCTACAAAGGCCACGGGGTTTCAACTTACGAGACTTTAATAAGACCCCTGTGGCAGTACTGGGCTGGGGCAAGTTCCGGGTGCAGTTCAAAGACTTTAATGGCCTCCTGGACCTGCTGGTGGTGGATGGGCAGCTCTCCAGTCTACTGGGACTCTCTTGGTTTGACCCTCTGGGATTGTCACTCATGGGTCCAGTCACAAGGGTTTGAGTCCATGTGTGCAGAGTTTCCCCGAGTGTTCGACGGCACACTAGGGCAGTTTCCGGGGGGCCCCATCTTGCTAGACCTAGATCCCACTGTTCGCCCAATCCGGATTAAGGCCAGGCTACCTCTGCTTGCAATGAAGCCTAAGATTGAGGCTGAGCTTGACCGCCTGGTAGAACAAGGGGTGCTGGAACTGGTCGTGTCCACATGGTGGGAGACCTCGATAGTCACCCCGGTAAAACCGAGCAGTGACGTGTGCATTTCTGCGGATTACAAATGCACACTTAACAAAGCCCTACAGGCTCATGCTTATCCGGTTCCGGTGGTTAACCATGTGTTGGCCACTCTGGTGGGAGTCCGGGTTTTCAGCAAATTGGACTTAGCTCAGGTGTATCAACAGTTGCCGGTTGATGCCGCCACCGCCGAGGCCCAAACGATCACCACTCATAAGGGGGCTTTCAAGGTGCACTGTCTCCAGTTCGGGGTCTTGGTCACACCAGGGATCTTCCAGTACTTCATAGATTCCCTTCTCAAAGGTATCCCCAGAGTACAGCCATTTTTAGATGACGTGCTCATAGCGGCTCTGGACATGTTGTCCTTCACCGACCGGCTCCAGGCTGTACTACAGAGGTTTGACATGGCCGGGCTCAAGGTCAAGAGGGGAAAATGTCTCCTGGGAGTCCCTCATGTAGAGTTCCTGGGTTTTGCGGTTGATGCCACCGGCATCCACCCCACCGAGGACAAGGTGAAAGCCATCACACAAGCTCCCCCTCCTGCGTCCAAGACAGAGCTGCAGGCCTTTCTGGGGCTTCTGAACTTTTATCATTCCTTCCTGCCCCTCAAGGCCGTAGTTGCTGAACATCTCCACCACCACTTGGACAAATCCGCGCCCTGGGTTTTGGGTCCACCTCAAGCTGCCGTGTTCCAGGCAGTTAAGGACCTTCTTGTTTCCAATTCTGTCCTTACGCACTTCAATGAAGCGCTCCTGGTGGTCCTTGCTCATGACGCTTTGCCTTATGAGGTCGGGGTGGTCCTGGGCCACTGGCTGACAAACGGCCATGAGGTACTGGAAGTGGCTCGCTGCACAGCCAAGGACAAGGTACTCTGCCACATCTTGGACTGGGTGGTGAGGGGGTGGCCCTCAGCCAAAGGGGAGCAGGAATTTATGGCATTTGCTTCCTGGAAGGACAAACTGTCCATTCACAAAGGCTGTGTAATGTGGGGGAGCCAGGTGGTCATCCCTACGCCCTTATGGGAATGGGTCCTCACCACCCTTCACGAATCACATCCTGGGGTGGTGTGCATGAAAGCCCTGGCCAGAAGTTACATCTGGTGGCCAGGGCTGGACCGGGACATAGAAGACATAGTAAAGAGGTGCCAGCCATGCCAAGCTTCCCAGTCGGAACCACCCCGAGTCCTGGAATGAGCCTGGGAATCCTCCCACCACCCCTGGTCCAGGTTACACTCGGACTTTGCGGGACCATTCCAGGGACAACTTTTCTTCATCCTGGTGGATGCCTATGGCAAGTGGCTGGAGGTAGTCCCCGTGCCTTCCACCTCCTCTAAAGTGGCAATCCGGGCTATGTGGCAGATTTTCAGCAGGGCAGGGCATCCCCGATACCTTGGTCATGGACAACGGAATGGCGTTCATGTCCAGTGAGTTCCAGGACTTCACCCAGTACTACGGGATCCGCCATGTCAGGTCTGCCCCCTTCCATCCTGCAACCAATGGCCAAGCAGAGTGCATGGTCCAGATGATCAGAGACGCATGCTGCCAATTGGACTCAATGGACTGGGAGTATAAGCTGGCGGCCTTTCTTTTCGGCCAGTGAACTACGCCCCACACCATGATGCGGCACAGTCCGGCAGAGCTACTCCTAGGCCATCGCCTGATGACCCGTTTGGACTGCCTGCACCCTGACCATGCCCCAGAAGAAGCACCTACCACGGAGTCCCATGAGACAGCCAAGGGATTCTTTCCTGAGGATCCCATGTATGCCAGGAACTACGCACAGGGCCCAGCCTGGATTCCGGCTCGAGTGGTGAGGATCAAGGGGCCCATAAGTTACGAGGTCTCCAGTGAGGACGGGCAGATCCTACACTGCCATATAGACCAGCTGCGCCGATGGATGCTGCCGCTTGACCCCGATGAATTTGAAATCCCTGATGCCCCAGAATCCACAGCAGCACCACGGCCGTCAACCCCACCAGCGATGCCTGCCGCAGAGCCTGTGTACTTCCCCTCGGGCACCCCCAAGGACAACCCCCCAGCTACACATGGGAAGCTATCACTGGGGCCCACTACACCACCCCCGGCCAGCAGTCCACTGAGTGCATCGGCAGCGGCTCCAGCCCCATTCCCTGAGCTTCGCCGCTCTAACCGCACCAGGAAAGCACCGGCACACCTCAAGGACTATATTTGTGGGTGTGTTGCAGACCAAGGGGGGAGGGGTGTAATGTATCCAGTTCTGACCGTGTGGCAAACCGGGGCTCCACGCAGTCAAGCGAAATCCTCGAGCTTCACTCCAGGAAACAATGAACTAAGTGGATCCTAGCGTGCACCTATCCAAGGGCTAGGTTCCTGGCCAAGAGCCTATGGAACTCTCAGCCACTGTAAATAGCCTATGGCGGTGTGGGGGTGTGTTTTGGGTGGTGGTTTCAATGGGAATATAAGCCGGCCTGTGAGCCGGCTAAAGTTGTCTTGTTCCTGCTTAATAAACTTTATGAGCTGAATCACTTGAGATGTCTGAGGACTTTTCACCAGGATACATAAGTCTTCCCCTAGCAAGAATAACAATAGCTCAGAACAGGCTTTGCCAGGATACTGGGAGTGACTTCAGAGTAAACAAGCATAGAACTGCACCATAGAGGACCTATATCTCTCTCGGGGAATCTGTGTGATATAAAAGTGCTTAATTTTGGCTGGTTCACACCCCCGAGTTTGTAAATATTAGAAGTCCCATGATAAACAAATGGTAGCACTTCCAGTGAAAGACTTAAAAAAAACACATTGTGCTCTTTAGGAAATGATTCAACTTCCAATGACAGCACCATAAAAATTATAGCACACTACATATCTAACATGATAAAAAGAAATAGGAGAAGACCATTGGAAGAAAAAAGAACAGAGGAAGAGGAGGTGGTTGTTTTGAATGTCAGGGTGACTAAGAGGTTGTTTATATTCAAAGAAAACAAATGTGAAATTAAGAGTCTTTCGACTGCACAGTCATTACCAGCAATATCTTTCCCTGTTGTTAAATACTGTCTAGCATGCCGTGAGAGGACGTTTTGGCAGCAGGAGCTTCCCAATGGTTACTCTTCACCCAATTAGAATCATCTGCAGAAATCTTTATGCACGAGTGGAGCTATAAAAATCATAAAACAGCAGGGGCCAGAGAGAAACATAAACTTGATTCGCCTTTTACTGCTCCAGATTGGAAGCATTATGGTAACTTGTGGGAGATCTCAAGATGGTTCTGTTGCTATCAACGATAGCTTTGCCAGTGAAAAATAGATTTTTTTAAAAACATAAAAATAAAGCCATAAAATTAATTTATTTTCATGCATCTCTTGATTCTGAATCTTACATATTGGATACTTTTTTGTAAGTTTAGTAAGCTGGCTTAAAATTCTACCAATGTAGCTTTCATATCCATTGACGTTAATTTGCACAGGTCTGCATCAAATATTCTCTGATCTGATCATTGTCTCAAGGCTAGTGATTTCAACCTCAAAATAACTCCCCCCCCCCCAATAAACCACTAGGATTTTCTCCTTCCTCAGGGAGAGTAAGAGCTACTTAAATTGGATGAAGGGCCATTGGAAGATTGCTGGATCCATCCCCCTTACTCCAAACATCCACTTTTAATTCAACTCTGATAGGTGCTAATGTTTCTTCCAGCTGCCCGTGCTGCTTTCTCCTTGTTCTTGGATTAGTCATGTGGAAATCCCATCCAATCAGGAAACGCACCCTGGAAACGATGATGCAATAGCCAAGCGATGATGCAAAAGCCAGTCACATCTGGTAACAAAGGTCACTGATGACATTAAATACTGGGTTCTTGATGCATTGCAGTGATGAGCTCTTATAAAGCATGCAAACACCACACCCAACACACACCCACTCCCAGTGATACTACTTATCTATTGGTTATTTATGTATTTATTTATTACATTTTTACCCCGCCCTCCCCGCAAGCGGGCTCAGGGTTGCTTACAAGGGGCAGAGCCCACGTAAAACATAATAAAAGCAATAAAACCATTAAATAACACAGATAAAAATAAAGTGCTCCATGAAAACAGGATGGTCCCCGAATAAATCTCATGATGGTAACAGTCAATTCTTTGGGGGTGATCTTGTCCTGTAGTTGGTCCCAATTAAGTCCGGTGGTACCAGTGCCACGTGGTGTTGTAGAAGATTTTCCCTAGCCCCATTGTTATCCACACCATTGGTGGTGGCGGCAGGGGCGGCCCCTATGCGAAGGCCTGGCGGAAGAGCTCCGTCTTGCAGGCCCTGCGGAACATAAGGTTAGCTCCAGGATCCTGGTGAGCTATTGTTCTAAAGTAGCAAGCTTGACCCGTTCCTGCTACAGCTTGAGGAATGGCTTAGTCTCAATACATAACAGATGACATATGAGAGTAATTGAGTGAGGACATTTCCCCAATAGGAAATGGCCTAGGAAGCTGCTATTTGCCCCATCTGCAGCCCATGTTGTTTCTCCAACAGGGAGAATAGCAACTCCTGGAGCCATTTAAAGTCAGGAAAATAAATAGATGAGGTTTTTCCCTAGAGCTCTGGGTTGGGAGATGCCTGGTGGAGCCTGGGAAGGGTGCAGTTTGGGGTAAAATGTCATAGATTCCACCTTCCAGAGCAGAAATTTCTCTGGGAGAAATAATTTCTGTAACCTGGGGACCAGTTGCAATTCTGGGTGATCTCCACTCACCACCTGGAGACCGGCAACCCTGGGAGTGCATATGCCCAGGAATTAAATTCCCAGTATGGAACCTACAGTACAGGTCTGATTGTAAACACCTGGGGGGGAGGGGACACTGTGAGGGGGGCGGGGCTTCACCACGTGACCGCCCCGCCCCCTAGAGGTTCTCTTCCGGAGCTCCGTACCTGAGAGCTCCCCCCCGACTAGAGCCCTGCCTACAGTACAGGTCTGATTGTAAAGACCTGGGGGGGAGGGGACACTGTGAGGAAAACAAAATGTGTAGCTGAACCCTGATTGGTCCTTCATCACAGACTGCATTTAGATACACCTATGAAGTCCTCAATTTTTAACACTGTGCTGGAAGAGGAAGGAGAACTGAGGAGGCAGGGAGCACAGAGAACTTGCCGGCTCACTCTTGCCACAAATTTACTCAGCAGACGAGTAGCTCATTGGACTTAATTTTTCACCTGTACAAATGACCAGAGTTCTGTAGGAAAGAGATAACAGACTTCATTTATTTAATAATTAAGCCATGCCGTCATTTCTCAATTACATGTTCTAATTATAGTTTGATATGATCTTGGTCTGTTGCTATAGGACGCGTTGCTAAATTATTCCATCACTAATGGAACAATTTTGTCCTTGCTCACTAATTTGTAGGCAGCCGAAGAATCATCTTCCCATAGTTTGAGATGTGACTATTTTTTAATGGCTGACTCGTACAAGCATGCTCACCACTTGTGCAGGCTGTAGCAATGCATGATAGCATGCGTGCACTAATGAGCCATCACAGATGGACACTACACGTAGGACTGTCATATCACCTTGATAGGAAGCACTATACTGTTCAGTGAAGACATTTTACACTTTCTCCTGAGAATCATCAGGGGTGCACACAATAATGTGAGAACCAGTGCTCATTCTCAGACTAACCTACCTTACAGGGTTGTTGTGTGGATAAAATGGAGGAGAGGAGAATGATATAAGTTGCTTTGGGTCCCCACTGTGGAGAAAGGGAGGATATAAATGAAGTAAATTAGTATTAAATATGACTGAAGATGAGAGGGCAGATGAAACTTAGGTTGGTTGGTGGGTTGGTTGGTTGGGAAGAAGAGAAAGAAGCAGAGAAAGTTGAGGGTATGGAGGCTGCCAAGAAAAAGGATATAGTGTGGGGAGGAGACTCCAGGGAAAGTGAGGCACACCTCAGAAGTCCTTGAAGATTCCCCACCATGCAACTAGACCCAACTCAGCTGGCACCATGAAACTTGGCCGGAGCTTTCCTGGGGAAAGGCTGCCAGGAAAAGGGAAGGAGAGAATGCTGGAGACGGGACCAGATAAAGGTAGGTTGGCTGGTGAGTGGGAAGGAGAGAAGGAGGCAGGAAAAGGAGAGGGGCTCCAGGAAAGGGAAAGATGAAATAGCGGGGCAGGGGAAAATGAGATCCCTCCCACAAGTCCTTGCAAGTCCCTTGTTTGTTTTATTTTACTTGATTTATTTAAAATATTTGTATGCAACGTTTCCACCTGACTTAAGAGTCCCCAAGGCCGCATATATTCAAAACAAAGTTTAAAATACAGATAAAATATGTAAAATATTTTAAGCAATGAAATAAAACATGTAAATGCATAAACACAAACAAGGAGGAGGGCTAATGAGACCTGTGGCCCCTACCCTGTGGAATGCACCCTTGGACGACACCTGTGCCCTGCCAGACTCGTTTACTTTCTGAATGGCATGCAAAGCTGAATTGTTTAGGCTAGCCTTTGGAGGGTAACCATGTGTTAATAGTGGTATGGTGATAGCCACACATTCTAATATTTTAATGTTAATATTTTATATTTGTTCTATGTTTTTATGTTGTTTTGATCTTATTGGTTTTAATGTTGTAAGTTACCACAAGACCCTTCAGGCGAGTGGCGACTAAAAAAATCTAATACATAATTGCCAAATAAAACTGGCAGACCAAAGGCAATGAGACAGGAAGACCAACAAATCTTTGGGGAAGGAGTTCCAGAGTTTCAGTGCCTCAACTGAGAAGGCCCTTTCTTTGGTTGCCCCTTGTCTAGCTTCAGATGGTGGCTTCCAAAGATGACCAGAGTGGTCAGGTAGATTCATATGGGGATAGGCGGTCCTTAAGTTATACTGTAAATTTACTGTGAACTGGAACAGTGAAAAGGGTTGTGAAACCCCGAGCTCCTGCAACCTAGTAGTTATTCTTGTAAGACATCTATCTGTACTCATCCTCTGCCTAACCTGGAAACCAGAAGCATTTTTGAAGCCTTGGGACACTTTCAAACTGGAGTTGAAAAGGAAAATGTGTTGTGATGCTGAGAAGACACCTCTGGCCCATCAAGATTCGGCTGAGCCTCCATCAGTGGAGTCTTAGCTAAGTTCAGGCTCCAACACTGCGGGCCTTCAACAGTTCTGCTTAGGGTTGCCAGGCTGCAGGTGGTACATGTGGGGATCCCCTGGATTTACAGCATATCTCCAGACTACAAGGATCAGTTCCTCTGGAGAAAATGGATGCTTTGGAGGGTGGGTTCTATAGCATTGTACCCCACTGAGGTCCCTGCCCTCTCCAGGCCCCACTCCCAAATCCCCAGGAGCTTCCCAACCTGGATCCGGCAACCCTACTTTCCCCACTGGTGGCCAAGGGGAACCTGGAAACCCTAGCCTACTCCAAATTCTACTCAAGTCTACTCAATGTGATTGACTCCCAAGAAGGGATGGCTTCAGTCCCCTAGCCAGCATGAGCTGCTGTTTGGCAAGAAGAATCATGCTTTTATCTAGTCTGCTCCCGATCATGTTGGGCTAGGCTACAGTTGGCTTGTTTGTGCTGCGTGCCTGTTGATATTCTATTACACTGAGTGGCCAAAAGAAATGGGCATACAATTACCACAGATTACCTAAATGCTCTCTGTTGAACAAGACCAGCAATTGTAGAAACACGGCAAGATGTTTTAGATGAATCTGTGAACTTGATATGATTTATTAGCCAAGCGAAGTGGAAAATACTGTGCATTGAAATCTCAGCGGGTTTTTCTTCCACCTGTTCTTAATGGGCTGTATACAGCTGTTTTCTCATAGACACACACTGTGCACAATGTAAAGTCACCCCCTTTGTGAGACTGGGATGTTTTTGTTTGTTATAAGCTTTATTACTTTCACTTAGTGATTTACAGCATTATAGTTGTTCATGGCACTTTCCAAAGCAAAATAAGGGAAAGACAGGTCCTTTCCATAAGGAACAAGTGAGCTCAGTGTTGCAAGTATTTATTTAAGACATTCAGACCTTGTCTGTCAACTCCACACATCTCAAAGGGGAGCTTACAAAAAAGGAAAACAATGAAAAATGAAAATCAAATTCTGCTACCAATATACTGTGTTCATGTTCAAAAATAGATGGGGGAGGTACTATAAGAAGAAATGTATGTTACAATAATAAGATATAAAACAAAAGAAGATAAGGTTTTTATACCCTACTTTTCTCTACCTTAAGGAGTTTCAGAGTGGCTTACAATCTCCTTCCCTTCTCCCCGCAACAGACACCTTGTAAGGTAGGTGGAGCTGAGAGAGTTCTGAGAGAACTGTGACTGGTCTAAGGTCACCAGCAGGCTTCATGTGGAGAAGTGAACCAGTTTGGTGTAGTAGTTAAGTGCGCAGACTCTAATCTGGGAGAACCGGGTTTGATTCCCTTTGTCTTCATGCCTAAAAGAGAAGGAACAGTGTCATACTGCACACAAGACAGTAGAGCAGAAAGCAGACGAAACAGCGAGGCAAGGGAAAATACGGACAAACCTAAACACACATTCCTTTGAGTAAGGTAAAAGGTAAAGGTTCCCTTGCTCGAAAGCCAGTCGAGTCAGACTCTAGGGTTGCGGTGCTCATCTCCGTTTCAAAGCCGAAGAGCCAGCGCTGTCCGAAGACGTTTCCGTGGCCATGTGGTCGACCACCACACCACTCTGGCTCTCCTTGTCTTCATGCCTAAAAGAGAAGGAGCAGTGTCATACTGCACACAAGGCAGTAGAGCAGAAAGCAGATGAAACAGCGAGGCAAGGGAAGATACGGACGCACCTAAACACACATTCCTTTGAGTAAACCCCAGAACAAAGTAGGTTTCTGACTAAACCTTCTTAGGAATGCTCTCTGAGCTTGCTTTCCAGATGGTGATCAGGACTAGCAGGTTTAAGCACCAGCCTCATAAAAAGAACACGGTGAGAGATAGAATGTGATGGGGGAGAGAGAGGGAGAGAGAGAGAGAGAGATGCAGTTTGTTTGTCACCAAATCTGTGTTCTGGGAGGGACTTCTCAGATTACCAACCTACAGGAGGTGGCAGGAAGCCTTCGGGGAATACAACTGATCTCCAGGCGACAGAGATCAGTTCCCCTGGTGAAAATGGCTGCTTTGGAAAGTGGAGACTCTATGGCATTATCCTCTGCCATGGTCCCTCCCCTCCCCAAACCCCACCCTGCCTTGACTCCATCCCCACGATCTCCAAGAATTTCCCAACCTGGAACTGGCAACCCTATAAAGGCATATGCTAATGAGTTATGCTAATGAGTTCCCCTAGCTCTTTTTCTACGAAATGACCCCTGGGTGGAGCTAGTAGAGAGAGAGGAGGGAAAGTCACAGAAACCATGAAACATGCAATAAGTAAGGGTGACGGCAAAATCCCATCCAATCAGATTTTCATATCATATCAGGGAAACCAGGCTCCCAGCCCTGCTATTCTCTTGGCACATCCCAGTGGTTTTGGCTAACAGTGTCATTCTACCCAGACTAAGACCCTTCTAAGTACATTGACTGCAGTGGACTTAGAAAGGTACAACTTGGCTTAGAATGGCACTGAAATAGGGTTGCCAACCTTCAGGTACGGTCTGGAAATCTCCCGGAATGACAACTAAACTCCATACGGCATAAATCACTTATTTATTTATTTCAAAAACTTATTCCACTTCCCCTGGAGAAAATGGCAACTTTGGAAGATGGGCTGAATGGCATTATACCCTAACAGATGTCCCTCTCTTCCCTAAACCCTACTCCCACGCTCCACTCTCAGATCTCCAGATATTTCTGAACCCGAACCTGGCAACCCCACACTGAGAGAGCTGACAAAGGCCCCGGTCACACGGGAGGTTTTGCCCCACGGAACGAACGGATTGAGGGCAGATTAAACTGGCGCGATCAGATGCCAACATCTGGCAAGCGTCGCGCACCCGCCCCCAACCCGTCCCTTCTGGCCGAAGATGCGGAGTTAAAAAAAACCTGCAAAACACTACT
>NW_015162495.1:177990-182615 GCF_001447785.1 Gekko japonicus
CCCATGCATGCACATGCACAGCCGGCTGCCTCGCTCTCTGTCCTGTGGCTTCTCCCCCGGCATCTGATTGTGCCGGAGAGCAACTGCGCGGCGGCTCAGGGGATCTGTCTGATCCCTCCGCCGTGCGTCTCTTTTGGTGCGGCTCTAAAAAGCCGCACTTTGGCTGCGTCAATTTCCCCCTTGTGACCGGGGCCAAAGAGAACTTTTTCTCCCTCTCTCAAAATACTAGAACTCGAGGGCATTCAATGAAGCTGCTGGGACAGTAGGTTCAGAAAGGACAAAAGGAAATGCTATGTTACAGACAGAGTGATTAAAATGTGGGATTCACTGTCAGAAGATGTAGTGATGACCACAGGAATAAACAAAAATAATCCTTTAAAAGAGGATTAGATGGATTCATGGAAGATAAATCTATCAGTGGCTACATTGACTGAGGGGAACCTCCGCATTCAAAGGCACTAAGCCTCTGAATCCCAGAGCCAGGAGGCAACATCAGGGGAAGACCTCAGCTGCTATGCCCTGTTGTTGGCCCTCCAGAGGAACTGGTTGGCCACTGTGTGAGACAGGATGCTGGACTAGATTGACTACTGATCTAATCCAGCCGGGCTGTTTTTATGTTCACTGAAAGTTCCTTGATTTTTTCCCCTCTTGCCACAAATGGGTCTCTTCCATCGTCCCTGCAAATGTTTAACTATCTTTTTGGTTGAGGGAGATAAAGAATCAAACAGGGAACCCAGGGACAGGCAAGTGTTTCTGGATGTCACCTTTTATAAAGGTTAAAAATTCTCCGAAATTGCCTTTCCCGGCAGAATACAGAGCCACGGATGGATAATAATTAAAACTGTTTTTCTTATCTCGTGTGTGGTTAATGCCTCTGCGATTCTTTTTCTCCTACATTCGGGGAACGGAAGGGGGAAGTACCTCATTAGACCAGCCTGACAGATGCACTGTAAAAGAACACACCATGAGCTAGCAGATGCTGGTCAAACCCTGGTTACAAATAAAAGAAACAAAATAAAAAATGAGTTAATGAATTAAGCGGTGAACTTTGTGGTTTTGGAGTGCTTTTAAGGTCTGTACTCTGTCCTCCGAGCTGAAGGAATGGGGCCCAGGAGTGCACTATAAACCAAGCACTGTAGCCAATTTGAGAAAGGCAGGAACCGCGATCAGCACAGCAATAAAGGAAAGGACTGCCAGCCCTCATTACTAACTAGCATTAGTAGGAAATCTTTGGTGGCTCATATCCTCAGAACTAATGGGAAGGCTGCGATAGACATAACAAAACCAAAGAACAAAGGAATCTTAAAGGAAAGGAGAAGAACATGTGTGGAATACAGCAACCCACCTGGCATTGTTTGCCGAGGCGCTGAAATAACATGGTTCTCATAGTGACTTCACATATTAGAAATTCCTGATCTTGGATCCAGTTTATTTAGTATGTTTTTATCTCACCCTTCTTCCAAAGAGCTTAAGGCAGTATATGTGCTGTCTCCCTCCTTCATTTCATCCTGACAATGACCTTGTAAAGTAGATTAGGCTGAACAGGAATAACAGTCCCAATGCTAACCAGTAAGATTTATGGCAAGCAGCCTTTTAGGTCTTGTCTCCCCAGTCATAATCCCACCCTCTAACTTCACTAACTATGCCATGGTGTTTCTCTTTAATGATGTAACCTTTTGAGGCTGCATCCTGGAACCCCTGGGAACATTAGGGAATGGGGACAGGCAATGCAATATCACTTTTGGAGAAAACTAGAATGGGTGTCATGATGTGCATGTATATGGATACTCTAGGATTTGCAATATCTCTATGGTTAAACCATGGAGTTTTGGCAAAGCCTAGCACCTCCCATATTGTGATGCCACTTCTGGTTTTCATCAGAAGGGACGCAGTGCACTCGTGTGATGCTGATGTACCCCCCCCCTTGCCATCATTTTTTTTCTCTTACTGGCCTTTCAGGCACTGTTGGGCAACAACAGGGATTGCCAGGATGAGTCCCATCAGACTGGGAGACCTGGAAAGCCTGTCTGCAAGGTGAGGCTTCATTATAGGGCAGAGAGGGCAAAGAAGGCCCATCCCCACATATCTATTTCAGTTCCAGAAGAAGATGCACTAGTGGAGTGGAGAGATGTGGTAATAGTAGAGAAGATATGTCTAAATGAGGTTTCCCATGGAAGAGGCATCTGTGTAGCTGCCTGTATGAACTCAGACCACTGATCTATCCAGGCCATTATAGTCCAGTCTGAGAAACAGCAGCACTTCAAGTCTAGGCAAAGGACTTTTCAAAACCTACTACCCAGGAGCCCCCCCCCTTTATCAGCATACCAAAACATAGTCTGCGTCCAAATCATTGAAGTCTTCGTTTGAATTGTGGGTATTTTTGTTTTTAGTAGCAAATAAGTAACAAGCAGACAGATGCATTCTTTGAAAGATCTATGCTGTGAGGCATGCTGTGTAGAGGAATGGCTCTCTGGCAGGGTTTGAAATATGGACAGCTTAGGACTCTGCCATTACATGTCACTTTTATTAAGGATGTTTGTTTCTTCATTCTTCTGAGGATGTCTAACCTGCATGGACTATGCAACTACATTTGCAGGTGGATTGTCTCTGCGGAGGGCTATTTGAAGCATGGCAGGTTTGACTCAGAACCTTTCATTTCCTTCTAAGGAGGTCAATCTCAACCCTTACACATACCTTTCACCCATCGTTCAAGCCTCTTCTGCATAAAAAGCATGTGCTCTGCCATTGATCTATGGCCCTTTCCCTAAAGCAAATGATAATGAAATCATCCACTCTGTTTTGTAGTGTATACTTGCAATTAAGCAGCAATATATATTTAATACAATAGACAAATAGAGATGACGGAGGTTGCTTAGAACTGTGTTCAAATGAGCAAGAGTCATCTTTACCATACACAGAGTCTGTGAAAAATGATATGCTAGGATGGTTTTTGAGAATTCAATTAGTTCTGCCTAAATTAAACCTAACGATACAATCTTCACTGCATTCATAGGATTGAAGAATTATTCTTAACAGAGCAAAGAACCTCATTTGAAGTACTTCTTGGAATAAGGTGTCATGATTGTGATACAGATAGTGTAAAAAGTTTAAGATTTTGACTCAAGCTTCAGGCTTGTGTATTAATTCGGTTCTATGCAGAAACATTTCGACATAGACAGCAGAAACCACAGCCTTTTCTTTCCAATCTCCAGATCGTTTATTAATTTATCAAAGTTTTGTTGGAAAGACAGTTTGTTAGCAAGGTTGCCAAAAACCCTGGAGAGAAAAAAATGTTCTTCCCCTTGAATAGAGGTTTAAGGTGTAGAAATGGACTAGTGAAACTTTTCATGTCGTGGAGGTAAATAACATCCTATTAAACCTCCATTCCAGGGGCATGAGATTTCCCCCCCTCCTCCTTGTCAATGAAATTGGTCAATCATTTTCAGAACAGGCTGAAAATTCTGGATAAATTATCCCAGCATCCCTACTCTGGACAATATCACAAAAATTGCAATACAAATGAGCAGTGAAAAACACCGAACACTGAAAGGACATGGTAACAGTAGACAAAATGTTAGAAAACCTAAAAAAAGGATCTCCAGGACTTTTTTTTGTGCCGCTAAACAGCAGACATTATGGCTTCTCCTTATCTCCCCAAACAACTGAAGGCTGCTATTGTCTCCATTCCCAAACACAGCCTCAAACAGGAACCAAAAGCAATGCAGTAGTAAATTTATATATATTTCCAGGGGTCATTTCGTAGAAAAAGAGGCGCAGGAGCTCATTAGCATAACTCATTAGCATAACTTATTTGCATATGCCACACCCCCTGACATCACTGGAGGTGTGTCAGAAGGTAACACCCACCGCTCAGGCTCCACTAGACTGTTTTGGATTGCTAGATATTGGGGGGAGGATGTGCAGATCTTCCCAGCATCCCTACTCTGGACAATATCACAAAAATCGCAATACAAATGAGCAGTGAAAGACAACCAACACTGAAAGGACACAGTAACAGTAATGATAGAAAATGATAGAAATGATAGAAAACCCAAAAAATGGATCTCCAGGACTTTTTTTTTTGCGCTGCTAAGCAGCAGACATTATGGCTTCTCCTTATCTCCCCAAACAACTGAAGGCTGCTATTGTCTCCATTCCCAAACACAGCCTCAAACAGGAACCAAAAGCAATGCAGTAGTAAATTTATATATATTTCCAGGGGTCATTTCGTAGAAAAAGAGGCGCAGGAGCTCATTAGCATAACTCATTAGCATAACTTATTTGCATATGCCACACCCCCTGACATCACTGGAGGTGTGTCAGAAGGTAACACCCACCGCTCAGGCTCCACTAGACTGTTTTGGATTGCTAGATATTGGGGGGAGGATGTGCAGATCTTTCCTCACAGAGGAGGGAGAGCTTGTACCTGAATAAAACTTGTTTTTAAAGGTGCCACTGGACTGTTTTGGACCGTGGGGCGGGGGAGCTCTGCAGCTTACCTGGCTGCTTCTTGCTCTGACTGAGGGCTGCTGGGAGCAGGGGGTGGGGCTTGTTGCATGTCCCCACCCCCTGGGCTCTTACTGCCGGAGCTCCGCTCCTGTGCGCTCCTGCAGGAAATGACCCCT
>NW_015162495.1:182776-219078 GCF_001447785.1 Gekko japonicus
GTCTGTCTTCAGGTTTTCCCCCCCCCCCCCCCGATCCCTGATCCCTCCATTGGCATTTGCGCATGCCTATTCTGTTGTGCACTGTATGTCTGCTTGTCTCATGCATTCCTTTCTATGAACGCTAGTGTAAGCTTATCTACGAGGCCACAGGTGCGAAGAAGGGGAGGCTCGCTTAGTCTATAATGATTTAGAGCGTGTGAAGTGCTAATTGTTTATCTTTATGGAAACCGTTGCTTTCTCAGGCTTTGGGCGCAAACCTGAGAGTCCAACCGCGTAAGCGGGAACCAAGTCCATTGGTTATTGTCAGTTTTGAATGTGCTTCATTATCCCATGTCCCGCATGACTCAGGTATTCTAAACAGTGAACTTGCTCCTGCTCTATCATGGCTTCAATAAAATACTACTTTGTTTAAACGTGTATTGGACTGATAGCTGTGGGGATCGGACACCTTTCTGCCCCCAGCCAGATGGCTGGCAGAGGGAATCTGCGCCTGCAAATGCCCCTGAACATGACGTCATGACATCATCACCAATGTCGAGGGGGGTGAAGCTCTACTTTTGGGGCACAACTCAGTGGTAAAATATCTCAGAATGGACCTTGGAGCCCCCCACCGGCACCAGGTAGGACCTGGCAAAGGGATTCCTTTAGGTTAAGCTGAGCTTTTTTCCAGCTGAATCAAGGTTTAAAAATAGAGCAAAATGGGTTAAAAATCAGTATGCAGTTCAGAGACTTTTCATTCTTTCAGCCGGGAAAAGGTAGGAGAGCATGTTCAGGAGACTGGCTGGGGGGCAGTTTTCAACATTGAAACCAGGCCTGCTTTCATACCAATGATTTCCAGTGTTGCAGCTACATGGATCGTGCTGGTGTTTCCACATGACACCATCCCCCCATGTTTCCACATGACACCATCCTCTGTTTTGTGCACAGAAAATTAACATCACATTCCTTACACACACACACACACACAGAGAGAGAGAGAGAGAGAGAGAGAGAGAGAGAGAGAGAGAGAGAGAGAGAGAGAGAGATCTGTTTTTTTTTAAACCTATAAAAAGTCAGTGTTTCCTAGGCAGGACACTATCAGCAGGAGGAGTTTCTTGTGTCTAAAGGGAAACAGCATAATTGCAGGACTTCGGTGAACAGCTAGTCAAATCATTCATCAGTTGCTCTTGTCATTGGTTGATGATTGCAAGGGGCCAGTTCCCAATAGCAATTAGAATAACAAAAGAGAATCACCTGCCTTTTAAACAGGGGGGAGGGGAATCAGAGGGTGGCTGGAGGTGCCTCTGTAAGCATATGGAGGGTTTTTTAAAAAAGTTTTTGAACAGTGATTGCATTATTCCTATGCAGCATTAGGCATTCTTGTGGAGGCTATTTTAAAGAACAGACAAGATTCCCCATGTCTCAGCCTGCCTGGGGGTGGGTGGAGGGAGCAGATCGATCCTCAAAATAACAACAACAGGGTGAGTGGAGAATCCTGAGGATTATGTGAAAACACAGCAGAGGGAGGACTCCAGTGCACATAGGCCTATCACACATGGGCGTTTTCTCTCATTTTCCCCGTGCACATCCGTCGGGTTTTCTTTTCCGTTTTGCATTGATTTTCCTTTTTTCAGCGCTTAGTTCACTTTCCACTTGCCCTTTCTGGGAACACTTTTGTGCTGAATTTTTCTTGTTTTTATTCCAAGCCAAAGGTAATTCAAAAGCATACAGATTCCATCTGATTCCCCCCCCCCCGGCCGCCCTTTTGCCACCCCTTGAAGCCCACTCCCTCACCCACATTAGGGTTGCCAAGTCCGTTTCTCTTTGCAGCGGGGGGCTCCCAGACTCTAGTGATTTCCCCTCAGATGGCTGTGGCCCCGCCCCCAGCGTGCCCGACGTCATCACGTCACATCCGGCTGACGTGCACGCCGGGGTGGGATTCCCCCTGGGGCCCGATTCTGCGGCGGCGGAAATCGGGCCTCCAAAGCAGGGGATTATCTGCCCCCCCCAGGGGACTTGGCAGCCCCACGTCAAGGTCATTCCGCCCACTCTGCACCTTCCACCACCCTCCATCCCTTCACTGATAGGCAAACACCATTTATAATTTTTTCACTCCTTGTTTTAATATTTTGACAAGCGGTATGAGTCTAGCGATATGAGACTATTGCTAATCTCAGATCACTAAATTAAAAAATTTAAATGATGAGGGAATCAAAAAGTTGTACAAGAGGATGAGGTCCATCATGGGCTTCTGTTCACAGTGCTGGAGATAGTTAGATGGGAAGAAATGACTTGTCTTGGATCGCTGATTTTTTTTAAAAAAAAAATTAAAATGATGGGAGGAGGAGTTTAAAAGGAACTGCATGAGGTTTAGTTCCCTGCTGGTATTGACTTGAAAGGGGGATCAAAAATTATTTATGAAGTGGCTCCAAACTTTTACTCAATCCCAAGCCCTTTTTGTGCTTGCAACTCATAGATTATCCCAGATACATTCTCTGTAAGCATTTCTTTCTGCATCACTGGACACTATACATTTGTCTTTTGCAGAAATAAATATTCTTATTTAAAAAAATAGTTGGGTGAAGTGTATTCCTTGCTGTGAGCCAAGAGTATTTATCCAAACTCAGCAGCACCTGATCTTGTGATATTGTTGAAGGGACAGAGGATGTGAACCGCTGAAGTTCACCAAACTGACACCTCAAATAGAAGATCATTGGGAACTCCATGCAAACCATTCTAGACTTTCTCTGTTGGTTGTTTTATTATTATTATTTGCTCTTTTGATGTGCCTTTCTTGTTTTTAGTGAATCTTATATTTTGTAATTCAGATTATTTTGTGCTTGCAACTCATAGATTATCCCAGATACATTCTCTGTAAGCATTTCTTTCTGCATCACTGGACACTATACATTTGTCTTTTGCAGAAATAAATATTCTTATTAAAAAAAAAAAATAGTTGGGTGAAGTGTATTCCTTGCTGTGAGCCAAGAGTATTTATCCAAACTCAGCAGCACCTGATCTTGTGATATTGTTGAAGGGACAGAGGATGTGAGGTATCTGGCAAAGGGAGCTTTGACTCTTGAAAGCTGATACCTCCCAAATCTTGTTGGTCTCTGAGGTACTCCTGAACTCTAGCTGTGCCACTGTAGACCAACACAGTTATCCCCTGAAACTGTAATTCAGATGGTATCATTTGCAAGCCACTCAGACCTCTTAAAGTACACTAGAAATACTGTGCTAAACAAATAAGTGCATTCAGGCTTCAGTCTATCTAATTACCACCCCCTCTCTGAGTCAGATTAAACGTTGTGTGGGCCCTGGGCAGTAACACATTTTTAGAGTCAGGGTAGTATAAGGTAAAGGTAAAGGTTCCCCTTGCTCGAAAGCCAGTCGAGTCTGACTCTAGGGCTGCGGTGCTCATCTCCGTTTCAAAGCCGAAGAGCCAGCGCTGTCCGAAGACATTTCCGTGGCCATGTGACCGGCATGACTAAACACCAAGGAGCACGGAACGCTGTTACCTTCCCACCGAAGTGATACCTATTTATCTACTTGCAATTTCTTGCTTTCTAACTGCTAGGTTGGCAGGAGCTGGAATTAGAGATGGGAGCTCACTCCGTCATGCGGCACTCAGGTCTCAAACCACTGAACTACCGACCTTCCACAGCCTGCAGTTCAGCATCTTAACCACTTGAGCCACCGCAGCTCCTCAGGGTGGTATACTGTTGTGCAAAAGAACCGGGAGGCCTAGGTCCAAACTTCCACTTTGCCATGGGCACTTGCTGGATGACTTTGGGCTAGTCGCTCTCTCTCATTCTGACCTGCCTCACTGAGTTTTTGGAAGAGGAGGGCAGAACAATGATATAAAGTTGGAAGAGGAGGGCAGAACAATTATATAAAGTGTCTTGGATCCACATTGGGAAGAAAAGAGTAGTATAAATCAACCAGTACGCCTGGGAGGAGTACCTAGGGAATGATGCTCTAGAGGCATCAGCCTGTACTTACAGAGTTGTGTGAAGGACAGGTGGATGAATGCTGGGGCTGCCAACTCTAGCTTGGGAAATTCCTGTAGATTTGGGAGTGGAGCCTGGAGAGGGTGGGTTTTCGGAAGGGAGGGACCTCAGTGGGGTGTAATACTATAGAATCCACCCTCCAAAGTAGGCATTTTCTCCCAGGGAACTGATCTTTGTAGTCAGTTGTAATTCCTCCTTACCTGGAGGGTGGCAACACTACTGAATGCACTTGAATCTTTTTTTCCTAAATTTTATTTAAACCAATCCTACTACTGAAAGGTAAGCCCACAGAAATGTTAAAAGTGACATTTTCCCTTTAGCAATAAATTGCTGAAGTAAAACCAGAGCTCAAAGTTCCAGTGGCTCACACAGCTCTTCCTACCCACATGCATGTTTGTTTTTTATCCCGGCTATAAATTCATCCCAGTTATCAGTCAGGCGCTGTGTTTGAGAGTTCTTGTCTCTTTCCGTACCATATACAAGGACCATAACAGTACGGCTGAAGCCACAAGGCCTTCTCATTGCATAGATAATGTTGAGAGTTCCAGCCTTTGCATTGTGTGCTAAGTAGGTTTGCCAGTCCAGCAAACCTCAGCAGGAGCAGGAGTCCAGCAAACCTCAGCAGCAGCAGGAGCATCTGGGGGGCTAGAAACTAGCAAAACAGAGTTGTGTGTTGTCACTTCTGGCTAGAAACCTGGAAGTGATGTCAGGGGCCATTTCCTGCAGGAGCGCACAGGAGCGGAGCTCTGGCAGTAAAGAGCCCAAGGGGCAGGCACATGCAACAAGCCCCACCCCCTGCTCCCAGCAGCCCTCAGTCAGAGCAAGAAGCAGCCAGGTAAGCTGCAGAGCTCCCCCGCCCCACGGTCTAAAACAGTCCAGTGGCACCTTTAAGACCAAGGTTTATTCAGGTACAAGCTCTCCCTCCTCTGTGAGGACAGATCTGCACGTCCCCCCCCCCAATAACTAGCAATCCAAAACAGTCCAGTGGAGCTTGAGCAGTGGGTGTTGCCTTCTGACAGACTTCTGATGATGTCAGGGGGTGTGGCACATGCAAATAAGTTATGCTGATTAGTTATGCTAATGAGCCCCTGCACCTCTTTTTCTACGAAATGACCCCTGGATGTCGTCATATTGCACAACACTCTAGGATTTCCGCTGATCTCGATAGCAAAATCCACAGAGTTTGGGAACAGTACTAGTGTCATGTGACACAGTGATAACTGCTTCCTGTCTCCTAGCTGGAAGTGACATTGCAGCATTATACAACACCATATCCCACATTCATCCCTCCGCCCTGCCTCTCTTATGAGCAACAGCAGAGGATGGGGTGAATTGTTGGGGTTTTGCCCATGAGAAGCAGGCATATGGCAGCGCTAATTTGCTGAGGAGGTTATGCATAACAGTGCTGCATGGTGTGAAGGTTTTCACCCCCTGCCCAAAGCTAGCAGAGAGAATGACTTAATCGAGTGGAAGCAGAGACTACTTGCTCTAGGATTTCCGCTGATCTCGCTAGCAAAATCCATAGAGTTTGGGAACACTACTAGTGTCATGTGACACAGTGATAATTGCTTCCTGTCTCCTAGCTGGAAGTGACATTGCAGCATTATACAACGCCATATCCCACATTCTCCTATGAGTAGCAGCAGAGGGTAGGGTGAATTGTTGGGGTTTTGCCCACTAGAAGCAGGCATATGGCAGTGCTAATTTGCTGAGGAGGTTATGCATAACAGTGCTGCATGGTGTGAAGGTTTTCACCCCCTGCCCAAAGCTAGCAGAGAGAATGACTTAAGCGAGCGGAAGCAGAGACTACTTCATCCTGCCCCTTCAGCCTTCACAGCCAGCAGATGAGCTGAGAGTCCCCTAACACAGAGATTCTGACTTCCCACATCACACAAACCAGATGTCATACAGAAGCACATCACATGGTTTGCTCCTAGCATGAACAAGCTAATAATAATTTCTTTCTTTCTTTCTTTCTTTCTTTCTTTCTTTCTTTCTTTCTTTCTTTCTTTCTTTCTTTCTTTCTTTCTTTCTTTCTTTCTTTCTAACCTAAGTGGCCTCCCCTGAGATGTATCTGCCTGTGTTGCGATTAAACTTCAAACACACAATTCCCAGGTATCTTTTAAGCTATTTCAGAGTTTAAAGGAGCCAACTAGGCTGCAATGCAGAACAGAAAAGAAGATGAGAGCTGTAAGACTGACCTTGTTAGACTTTGTTTGTTTTAAATAGAAAAACACTTGAAGCTTTTGGATCAGTTCCCTACTCTCCATTCCTCACATTTCTATCCTACCCTTCTTCCAAAGAGGTCAGGCTGCTTCTCAGCTTCCATATTATTCTAACAACAGTGTGAGGTATGGTGTGCCCACAGCATTGGGCCTAGGTCACACCACTCTTCTCTTCCCCTTAGTACTGGAGCCATAGTATGTACAGCTAACACCAGTGGCACCTTGCACAGCACCCACAAAGGCGAAAAGAAACTCCAGAATTTTGTTCCTCTAGTCTTCCCCTAGGGGGTATTTCCCAGAATTGTTTTAGTTAAGTTCTTCCTTCTCAACACTCTAAGCCGAATCTACCCTCACAAGGTTGTTGCAAGGATAAAATGGAGAAAGGGAGAGTGCTGTAAGCCACGTTGGGTTCCCACTGGGGAGAACAGATGAAGTTAAATAAATAAATAAAATGTACCTGACCCACGAAAATTACATTTCTTTAGCTGCAGCTCTCTAGTGGTTTATATAGTTGTTATTCTGTGACAAAATAGTTTATTAAGAGAGGTGAGTGATTATTATCAGAAGACTGAGAATATATATCTGGTAATTCTGTAAACTGCCCAACACAACAGAGGAAATTTATTCCTTTCCAGTACTTCAAAGCTAAGCTGATGCTTTTATTTTGTATATTTTGCATACTCTCATAAGCCTTAGCAAATATATGCTGTTGATATTGTATCCCCACTGATAACAGCATGTGTAGCTACCTGTTAACAGAGAAATTTAACCAGACATCTTGGGGGGAAACCCTGATATTCACGGATTCCATTAGCTATTTTTAAATTCTACTAGAATGCCAGCCAGTTCAGCTAATGGGGTCTCAGATATCTATGAAGATAGGGCTAATACCCCCCCCATTATATAATTTATATGAAAACTGGAATACTCTGCAGGGAAAGTATTTAACCTTTCAAGATCATATTGAGATATGCGGCTATTGGAACATATTTCATAATAGGAAATCTTAGTCTAATATTTTTCCCCCATTGCATCAAGAGGCATCTGCTTGTAGAAATATCCACAAAATACAAATGCATGAATGAAGTTTTTTCAGAAAGTCATGGGTTCTTGAGTCATTCCAGGTTTCAGAAAAATGCATTCATGGTCATTAGGGACTGGGATGTTATTATTCCAGCCCCTTCTCAGTTCAAATGAGGCCCAAGATCTGATTGGCTGGGGCACTTGGTTTCCCAGCCTATGGGTAACGGGCTTAAGGGAGCCACAAAAGGCTCTGTGCCTCCCCTGTACAAGTGTTTGCTATGTGTAGCTGACCCACCTTCGCTCTCGAAAAGTATCATGGGATTAGCCCAGTAGCTTTGGGACCAAGCAGGAGTTCAGAGGGTCCCCTATGACTGGCTGTTTAGGGGATCTTTCCCCCCCTATCTGCTTCATATTGCCTTGAGAGGTCCAGGATAACTAGACCTAGTCTGGATAGGCTATAACTAGGGTGGTAAAAATAAGGTGAGTTACTGGGTATAAATAGGGCAAATTGATAAGCACCTGCGGCATTCTGCAATGATGGAAGGGCCATTCCTGTACCAGTCTATCATTCATTGTTGGGAGGGGGATGCTCTTGGTGCAATCAGCCCCTTTGTTGTCTGTGCACCACATTGGGGGAGGGGGATGAGGTTTAGCATCTCTCAGCACTCTGCAAGGACAAATAAAGCCAGCAAGAAATCACCATCTGAGTTTGGTTTGGAGTTGTCCAAATCATGATAGTTATGGGCTACCTTGCACATCCCACTTTTAAATACGATGGCAGCTTGTGATGTAGATCAGCCATTTAAATACACTAGCTAAACCTATGTTACTGGTCTTGGGAATGGTGCAAGTGCCACTTGGTAACCTGTAAAACAAACCCCTCCATTTACCTTTTCTGCTACTGCCCAAGGATTCTGAGAACATTAATGCAAAGACAGTCACCAGTTAAGCTTACCTTGACCAGACTCCTTGTTTACATGTGAATTGACCCCCCTTGCCCAATGAACTTAATGATGACTGACTTGAATGCTGTGTAGCTTTGTGCCCACACTTAGTGATTTGTGCTGCGGGGTGATGGCCTGGTTGTGCTTTGGAAATGAAGTAGTATTTTTGTAGAAACTTGCAGCTACTTTGGCACCTGTGCAATCTTCAAGCTATATCTTCTTGATCACTGAAGAGGCACATATCTCCCCAGGCTCAATAAAGTGGACTACTTATTGAGCACAGAATCATTCCCTCACAGTCTGTCTTCTTTGCTCCCACACACTTGGATACATCCTTTGGATGATAGACAATGGATACAATAAATTTTGTACCTGCAGAATCAGTGGGATTAATCACAATCTCAGAATTTGTCACTGAGGTCGATTGATGGACACCTAGGAATACTGTCATAAGACATACAGATACACACAAGTAGTAAGTCTCACCTCAAAATGACAAACTTTTTAAACAATAAGTCTTCTAGTTAGAGGAGTCAGTAGATGTGTTGGGGGTGGCAGCTATGACAGAGCAGTAAGTAGCCATGCATGAACTTCCATCTTTTTCGCAACTGGACATGATTGAGTTGTTTGGAGGTAGCTGGAAAGTATTTTGAATTTTTGGCTCCCATGAACACTATCCACAAGTTGAACCAGAGGACAATTAGTTATCTCTGTTGTTTGTATGTGTAGAAATTCTGTTTTAACCAGGAAGAGGTTACTTGACTGTCTTGCTGGTTCAAAGGTTTGACTAGAAATAAACAGGCTGCAAAGTAACATGAAGGAATTTACACAATTGTCATAGAATCATCTGTCCTGAAACATTAAATCATAATTGAACAGAAACATGAATCACTCAGACAGCAGGGAGAAGACAAGGACAGAAAGAAAAATCTGGAGCAAAGAATGGGGGATCTAGGTTATAGTGGTTCAAGGGAAAGGAGAAGCCGATGCTGAAGCAATGGGGCCAAGGGGAGGGGAAAGTGAGGACTTGCCCACCAACTGAACTGCGACGCATCCTTTTTACCAATGTTCCCTGCATCTGTTTCCCCCATTTGATGTGTATCTTGCAAAGTGGTTAAATAATTACTTAACACACCATGCTGTTGAGAAGCACTGTTCTTTCATCTAGGTACACAATGGGACTGTGCCATTTGTGGCAGTATTTTGTGTTCAACCAACAGTCTTTCACCTTGATTCCATGGTGTTGTGTTTCTTTTTTTTCCCCCTCTAGCCCATTTAGAGGTGACCACTAACCTGACCTGTTTCATTACTTCAATGCTACCACCGAAGAAAGAGTAAACAAAAAACGACTTAGCAGCATCCCATTGATCGGGAACAACCAATAAAGCAGAAGCGCATAATGAGGTCACCATTCAAAGGGAGCATTGATGTTGCCATTTACAAAGAGGCCTGTCTGTCACACACACCCAGCAGAAGGGCTCTTCTTAACTGCCTTGCCATTAAGCATTTGAGAAATTGCCGTGCATGATTCGATGTGTCCTTTAAAAAGCCGTTGAAACAGCAGAACTTCACTTGTTTAAGACTTTGCTGCAATGCCAGTGGGACCCACTTGGGCTGAATAATGGATCTCAGATTTCTTCCTGGGTTTCATCTGCATGGCAATAACACAAAAATCAAGATGGGATATTTCCTTGAGACACCCCACTAGTCACATGGAATTAAGCAGATTGGCATCCCTCAATGAGCACTAAGAGGTGCTGTAAAGAACTCTGATAACATTAACTACTTCTGGAACTCTTCCACAGGAGCGGAGGAGGAATACAAATCCCCCCCCTTCTCAAGATGTCAAGCGCTTTCTTGAAGTCAGCTAAAGTCGTGGAAGAACCATCATCTGTCCTTTGGAGGGCTGGTGTAATTAAGAGTGGATGTGGCACTGGCTGAAGCTCTAAGGATGTGTGAATAATCTTTGGAAACGATTAAACTAATAATAATGTATAGCCTCGTGCTTTCATAAAACAGAACTGGAGACAAACAATGACTGCAGGTGTTAGGACAAGGGTACTTTAGCAGATGGGTGATTAATTAAACACAAATTAGAAGATTAAATGTAAGTGGAGGATGGTCTGACACTTTTGAATTATGAAGTAGCTAAAATGTCTCTGTGAACTTTCGAGGGAGGTAGTGCTTTTAAAATTATTGTTAACTCTGCTATGTTTTTATGTTTCTTTTTCTTTAAAGGATTGACTTCCAAACACTGCAGTCTTTTGATGTAAGTTGTTTATTAAATGAATCCATATAGATTAGATCTATGCCTTTATTATTTCAAGGAGACCTGCACAATCACATCTGTAGGGTTTGCTCTGGAGACAAATCCATACCTGGCAAGAATGTCATTTTTACTGGCTGTGGTTTTTTCATCAGAAGGGCTAGCAGTGTAGTCCTAAACCCTTCTAAGTCCATTGTTTTCAATTTATTTATTTATTTATTTTATTCAATTTATACCCCGCCCTCCCCACCAAGGCAAGCTCAGGGCGGCTTACACAATACATAAAAATACACTTAAAATCCATCATAAAACTCAGTATAACTAATCAAACCAAAAATAGATCGGTTATCCTAAAATGCATAAATCACTATCCTAAAGTGCTGGTACAGTTGTCAAATAAAGTGCATGAGCAGAAATTTCAGATTAAACCGTAGTTCACGGGTGATAGTCATAATGATGTCCCCACAAGCTCTGTTGGTCTACATTTACCTAGCAAGGCGGGCAATAGATGGTAATGCCAGGGCACAGGGTCTCTTTTCAGATGTCACACGTGGCTTCTAGTTGAAAGCCTGTTGGAAGTGCTCCATCTTGCAGGCCCTGCAGAACTGTAAAAGGTCCCACAGGGCCCTGATCTCTTCCGGGAACTCATTCCACCAGTGCGAAGCCGCTACTGAGAAGGCCCTGGCCCTGATTGTCACCAACCTGGCATCTTTGAGACCTGGGAGAGCCAGCCAGTTTTGGGCCCCTGAATGCATTGCTCTCTGGGGAACATATGGGGAAAGGCAGTCCCTTAGGTATGCTGGACCCTGACCATAGAGGGCTTTAAAGGTCAAAACCAGCACCTTGAAGTGACTCCAGTACGCTATTGGCAGCCAGTGCAGTGCTTTCAGCACAGGCTGGATGTGTTCCCATATGGACAGACCCATCGACAGCCTAGTTGCAGCATTTTGCACTAGCTGCAGCTTCTGGGTTTGAGACAAGGGCAGCCCCATGTAGAGAGCATTACAGTAGTCTAACCTTGAGACGACCATCGTGTGGATCACTGTTGCCAAGTCATTGCATTCGAGGAAGGGAACCAACTGCCTAATCAGTCGAAGGTGATAAAAGGCCGACTTGGCGGTGGCTACTACCTGGGCCTCCATTGTTAGAGAGGCATCCAGGAGCACTCCCAAACTTCTAACCTCCAACGCTGGCTCCGGCTGCACGCCATCGAAGGTCGAGAGTGGAATCCCTACCTTCGTACCACCCTGGCTTAGGCACAGGACCTCCATCTTTGTCGGATTCAGTTGACTCAGTCTAAGCCAGCCAGCCACAGCTTCTAACGCCCAGTCCAGATCTTCCAAGTTAGAGTCAGACTGGCCACCCAACAACAGATAGAGCTGGGTGTCATCTGCATATTGGTGACACCCCAACCCATGCCTCCATGCAATCTGGGCAAGGGGGCGCATATAGATGTTGAACAGCATCGGGGAGAGTACTTCCCCCTGAGGCACTCCACATATCAGTAGGTGCCTACAGGACATCTGTTCCCCTAGTGCCACCCTTTGTCCCCGGCCTTGAAGGAAGGATGCGAGTCATTGCAAGGCAAGCCCCCAAATCCCTGCATCGGTGAGGCAGTGGATCAGTAGCTGGTGGTCAACCATGTTGAACACTGCCAACAGGTCTAAACAGCAACAGCATTGCCAATCCGCCTTGATCCAGATGCCTCCCGAGGTCATCTGTGAGGGCGACCAGTGCAGTCTCCGTCCCGTGGCCTGGGTGAAAGCTGGACTGGAAGGGGTCTAGAATGGAAGCATCACCCAAAATGCTCTGTAACTGGTCTTCCACAGCCCTCTCAATTAGCTTGCCCAAATAGGGCAAATTGGAAACTGGCCAATAGTTGGCCAATTCGGCTGGATCCCGAGATTTTTTTAAAGAGGGGATGACCCACTGCCTCCTTAAGTGTCCCACGAAACCGGCTCTCTGAGAGGGACCTGTTAATGATCTCCCTTAGGGCACCCCTGAACCCATCACGACCAGCTTTCACTAGCCACTATGGGCATGGATCAAGGAGACACATGGTAGGGCGTACGGTCAAGAGCAGTTTGTTGTCTTCCACTAGGCTGAATGGACTGAAGTGATACAGAATTGGACTAGAAGACATGCAAGGGGCCTCTTCACTCACTGTCTCAAGTGTGGCGGGTAGGTCACAACAGCATAACAAGGCTTTGTCTGCAAAGTAGCTCGCAAATGCCTCGCAGCCAATATCCAATTTCCTAGCGTTTGACCTGCTTTGTGGCAGCGTCGTTATGGACCAAATCATTCTAAACAATTGTGCTGGGCGTGAGCTCGCAGACACAATCAAAGCTGCATCGTACTCTTTCTTCGCAGCTTTAACTGCCATCTCATAGGATCTCATAAACGTCCTATAAGATGTTCTTGAAGCTTCATCGCAGGCATGCCACCACTGTCTCTCTAGCCATCTTAGTCCTCGCTTCATCAGCTGCAACTCCTGGGTATACCAAGGTGCAGGCTTAGAGCGAGGGCGCAGAGGGTGTTGGGGAGTGATCTCATTGATGGCTGCAGACAGTCTACTGTGCCAGTCCTCTATAAGCTCATCTAATGAACTGCCAGGGGGCATCGGATCCTGGAGAGCCATCTGAAGCCACATCGAGTCCATTTGGCTCTGCAGGCGAGGTAAAATATGCTCCCTGCCCAAAGAGGGTCGGGGTGGAACATTCAGATGGGCCCTCAAGGCATGGTGGTCTGACCATGGCACTGCCAAAGCGGTGATTCAGTCCACTGTAACCCCCATTGCAAAGATCAAATCGAGTGTGTGCCCAGCCGGGTGAGTGGCCATCGTTACATATTGGGAGAGTCCCAGCACCACCATGGATGACACTAGGTCCGCTGCCTGAGTGGAGGTCACGTCATCGGCATGGACATTGAAATCACCCAAGACTATCAGCCTAGGGTGCTCCAGTGCCCAGTCTGATATGGCCTCCATCAGGGACGGCAGGCTATTGACCAGTGCGTTGGTCGGACGGTACACTGACCAGATTGCCAAACTCTCCCCGGTTTCCCAGACTAGGCTGGCACACTCTTTGCCCATGATCTTCGGCAGTGGGAGCGCCCTGAAGGAGTAAGCCTCCCAAATGAATAGAGCCACTCCTCCCCCTGCCCCCTAGTTTGTGATTGGTGAAGGACTGAAAACCCGGGGGGTGCCAGCTGGGAGGGAGCTACTGTCTCCCCCTCTCGCACCCAGGTCTCAGTCATGCATACCAGGTCTACTTTCTGCACCACAATTGACTTGTGGTGGTGGTGGAAAGTGCCATCAAATCACCCTGTAGGGTTTTCAAGACAATAGAAATCCAGAGGTGGTTTGCCTTTGACTGCTTCTGTGTCATGACCCTAATATTCCTTGGAGGTCTCCCATCCAAATAATATCCAGGGCAGACCCTGGTTAGCTTCTGAGATCTGACAAGATTGGGCTAACTGGGTCTATCTTGAGAGCCAGTTTGGTATAGTGGTTAGGAGGGCAGACTCTAATCTGGGAGAGCCAGGTTTGATTCCCCACTCCTCCACATGCAGCTGCTGGTGGACCTTAGGTCAGTCACAAGTTATTCCAGAGCTGTTTTCTCATGAGTAGTTATGGAAAGAGCTCTCTCAGCCCCACCTACATCACAGGGTGTCTGTTTTGGTGAGGGGAAGGAGAAGCAGATTGTAAGTCACTCTGAGACGCCTTCCTATAGTGAAGGGCGGGGTATAAATCCAATCTCTTCTTCTTCTCCTTATTCTTCTTTGTGATTCAGAATTTAAATATAAGGTATATTTGTCAGGGCCATGTGTATTTTGATGTTGGTTCTCTGTTGTGCTGGTCCAACCCATGACTTTACTTTTGTGCCATTTCTGGTTTCTCATGCTAAATGTTTTCCATTAAAAGTGCACATTTTTCATTGTGTGTATATACGTATCACAAGTACCATATAAATATCTTGATGTCATTGTGTTGTGGCAATGTTCTATAACCCTCCCAAACTCTATGGTATAACTCTATGGTACAACCATAGAGATTTGGGCAAATTGTAGAGCATCACACTAACAAAACGATGTCACTTCTGGTTTTGTGCCAGAACTGATGTGCTTTGTTGGTGCAATGCTGGCAAGCCCCCTCATTTCCCCCCCCTGCCAACCTGTGAAGCAGTGGGCCAATGCCAGAAGGTCTCCTGGCATAGTAGGAAACCTGCCCCCTTACAATTGAGCCACTGCCATAGACAACCATCTTCCCTAGGACAGAGGCAGGCTTATCTCATGCTTTCATACAGCTATCAGGTTGTGGAATAGTACAATACAGCTGTGGTTACATCAATAACGCTGGGAAGATTAAATGCTATGGAAATCTGACCCTAAATTCATTCTCTATCAGAAATGCCTTCATATGTAAGCCACTGCTCAGCTGTTGCTACTTAGGAAATTCTGGCTGAAGAAACATTCAGAAATATAAACATATACAAATTCACCAAGCACTATGAAACAGTGGGATCATGTTCAATAGCTCCCACTGGGGGCTGAATAAGAGATATAAATATGCAGGCTTTGCCCTACAGTAAGCATGAATTGAATAGAATTATAGCAAAGCAATTAAAACAAATGCTATTAACTGCTCTGTGTTTCATAACATGATCAGAGTTATTTTTATAGAGCAGATTTTCCCCCAAGTCAATCCCAAATGGCATCATTTGTATGGTATACTATGGTAATGCTATCGAATGTTGATGGAAGGCAGCAGTTTATATCTTATGCAGCATTTTTTGGCCTTATAGATACTGATTGGTAGGGATGGGCACAAACCAGGAAAACCTGGTTTGGTTTGGGACACAGTGGGGTGGCCCTCTTGGACTATAGAAGCTCCAAAATTGCAGGGCATCTCCAGGTGATGTTCTTGTAACTTCCCACCAAGCTTGGTGAAGATTGGACTTGGGGGGTTAAGTTATGGACTCCCAAACAAGGTGATCCCAGGAAAGTACTTTCTGGGGAGATGTCAGGCGTGGCTTTTAGAGTGTATAGAAAAGAGCCTATCTGAACTAGAGGCATCAAATTCATAGTGGACCTCCCCAGAATGCCCCCCTACACACCATACACGTTATGTGTGGATTGTGTGCAGAAGTGTTTCCATGTGGCGGAGTGGAACTGTGTTCCTATGCCCATGGTTGGAGCAGGTGAGAGGCACAGCTGCTTCCTGGTGTTGGGCTGGGGAGTGCTAGACGGGGTATACTGATGGAAGCAGGAGCAGCAGGGAGTTGGGAATCTTGGGATGTGGAAGAGGAGGATGCACCACCACTACCACCACCACCTTTTGAGTCACTGCTGTCACTATCCTCCCCTCTAAACAGAGTTTGATGCCGCAGCTTAGGTGGCAATGCCAAAAAACTCTTGAATGACAGTTGAGAGCACCATGGATATGGATATCGATGGAGCAGAAGAAGCAGGCACTGAGACCCCCAATGATGTGCTGGGGGCATCCTCTGCTGGGGGGAGGCTGGGCTCATTGCCCACAACCACTTGGCACAGGGGGAAGTGATGGCATCCTCTTGCATCCACCCCCTCTGATGGTGCCAAACACCTGACCCAAACAAGCACCCAACCCAACCACAACCCAGGACAGTTGATCAAGTGGATCAGTTGCCAGAGAGGGGAACAGGCAGGCAGGGCAGCAGGCAGACAGGCTCAGATCAATGCCCCCCCAGAGCAAAGGTAGGTCAGTTGGGGGGAGGTTTCAAGCTAGACATGGAGATCTGAGCACTAAAATCACCCCAAGTCACTCCCTGAGATTGGAACAAGTCCCCCAAGGCAGGGTGGGTAGAGGCTGACAAAGACAGATCACCCCCAAGGAGAAGCGGGTTGGGGGGTTCTAGTGAACAGCTGGGTATTAAAGTAGTTGCCCAGTTACTCTGGAATAAATCCCCCAAGGCAAGGTGTGTGCAGGGAGGCAGGCTGACAAACACAGATCACACACACACACACCCCCGGAGAAGCAAGTCAGTAGGGGGGTTTCAAATGGCCAGCAGTGGGCAGCAAAGTCAGGGGGCAGTAAAGACAAACACAGATCACCCCAAAATGAAAAGTGTGTGTGTGGGGGGGGAATAAAATGGCAACTAAATTGAAGCCCCCCCCAAAAAACCAAAAACCCCAAAGAGCAATTCCTCATTTTACTGCAACCCAAAGGTGTGTGTGTGTGTGTGTTTGTATGTGTATGAGATGAAATGAAATGAAAAAGGAAGGGAAACCACCAAGGAAGCAGACAGTAGGAAAATCCCGCTAAATAAATATGCTATGTGGAAAAGAGATTTAGTCCTGGTTTTTCCACCCATTGCAGCTAACAAACAAATGAACAAAAAAGAATCATGACATAGAGGAACTCAGGGCAAGGCAAAGCCCCCTGGCCTCTGATTGAGTAAGCTAGCTAAGCAATCCCCCCACCATGCCCAGCAGCAAAGCTCTTTATCCCATTGCAAGTACACCCTCTCCATCCAAAACCACAATACCAACAAAGGGAACATGTGCTTGTTGTACACTTATATAGATCTGAGTCCCATTGCGACGTATGGTAACTCTGGCATTGGCAGGCAGCAGTGCCTGTCAAGCTTTGGAGGGTCCCTATTTGTGTTTCCAAGGCTGAAAAACACCACCCACATGGTTGTCTAGCTTTTTCACACCAGAGTTGCCCAGGTGGGTTTCATTTTCTGAGCACCATGCCCAAAAGTTCAGAATTTTTTTTGGAGATCATGTGCATACTGAATGTCACCCCCTGAGCCCCAATCCAGCCAGAATTTGGCACAAGTTTTGGCTCTTCATACAGTTTGTGCCCATCCCTAATGCTGGGCACCATCTTAGATGGCTTTTAAATGGGATTATACTAGTTCTGGAGAACAAGTTATTCAGTGCCATCCTAAGCAAAGTTACACCCTTCTAAACCCATTGACTTTAATGCATTTAGTAGAATAACTCTGCTTAGGATGGAATTGTTAAGAGTCAGTATTGATCAGAATACTAGATATTGGGGACAAATACCCAGCTCTCCTATTTTTTTATTTAGTTATTTATGTAGTTATACCCTGTTCTCCCCCCCCTCATTGCGCACCCAAAGAATCTTGCAACATAGTTCTCCCCTCCACCATAGTATCCGCACAATGACAACACTGTGAGGTAGGTTAGGCTGAGAGAGAGAGTGACTGCCCAAGGTAACCCAGAGAGCTTCAGTGGCAGAGTAGGGATTGGAACTTGGGCTATTCATAAGATATTAATTTGCTGTTCTTGCTACTGACTATGATTCTTTGTATTGCAGCTTTACCCTGCAAACGGTAACAATCCAGCCCATAACTGTCAAGATATGGATGGATTAGTACAAGCCAATCATGTGGTTGCATTGACTGTGATATTGTACCATTGAGCTAATTATATCCAGAATTTTGAAGAACTGATCTCATTTCTTAGTGATGCAGTTTCTTAGTGATGCAGACTTACCATACAACCCTAAGCATACAACCCTAAGCATTAGCAGTGGCGGGGTCAGATGGTGCCATGGTGCTGACTTGTCCAGCTGTCTAAGGCACTTATTCAGCCTGAGGATATGGACAGAATCTTTGGAAGTTTGAGGTCTATCATCTGTTTGTATGAGTCTCGCCCTTCCTGGCTACTTAAATCTGCCAGAAGGAAGTTGGTCTGAGAGGGGATAAGTGTTCCCTCTAAGCTGAGTTAGTGTGAGCTAGCTCACAGTTTTGGTCTTAGCTCAGAAAGAAGGAAAAGAAGAGGAAGAGGAGATTGGATTTATACTCTGCCCTTCACTCAGAGTCTCAGAGTGGCTTACAAACTCCTTTCCCTTCCCCTCCCCACAACAGACACCCTGTGAGGTAGGTGGGGCTGAGAGAGCTCTTTCCAGAGCTGTCCTTGAGAGAACAACTCTGACAGAACTATGGCTTGCCCGTGGTCATCCAACAGCTGCAAGTGGAGGAGTGGGGAATCAAACCCGGTTCTCACAGAATCTGCGCACTTAACTACTACACCAAACTAGCTCCAGACCAAACTAATTTATGCAGTAGCCAAGTTGCTCACTCACTACCTTAATGCCAGTAGCTCACAAACTAGAATTTTTGCTCACAAGACTCCACAGCTTAGAGGGAGCATTAGAGGGGATTATTGCCTCGAGAGATGAAGTGCTTGACCTAGCCCTGAAGCAGCCGCTACCCTAGACCCAGGAGATTCAATAACTATTGAAGAGTCTCCAGTGTTCCATTCTTGAGCAAGGTGATTGAATGGGTGGTGACTGGAAAACCTGAAGCATTCCTGGGTGAATTGTCTATATCTTTCCAGTCTGATTTCAGGCCTGGTTAAGGGTCTGAAACAGCCTTGGTCACCCTGCTGGATGACCTGCACTGAGAGATGGACAGAGGGGATGCAACAATGCTGATTCCCCTTGGACCTCCCAACAGCTTTCACTACCATCAATCATGGTATCCTTTTAGAACATCTTTCCAGATTGTAACTGGGAGGCACTGTTCTGTGCTGAGTCCTACTTAGTCTTGCACAAGACTGGCAAGGCATCTTTGAGGCATTTACACTATTCCCCCACTTCCCCATGCGGGAGCGGATCAACAGAAATGAATGGGAGAGGCGGAGCCTCATAACCATATACTGCCATGAAAGGAGACACTCCAGTTGATGAATGGCAGGCATTATAGCAAAATTTGGCCAGGGGAAAAAGCGCCTCCAAATCACCCTGTTGGAAATTGGTGAAACACCGGAGGTATTGTTCTAGGGTCTGATTGACATGTTCCGTTTGCCCATCAGTCTCAGGGTGGTAAGTGCTGCTCAGCCCACGTTCCACCCCCAACAGTTTCATTAGTTCCCCCCAAAACTTAGAAACAAATTGTGTTCCGTGGTCAGAGATTATCTTCTGCGGCAACGTATGAAGGCAGAATGCCTTAGCTTGGAGGCAGGCCGTTGGCAGTGACTTAAATGGGACAAAATGTGCCTGTTTTGAAAACAGGTCAACAACTACCCAAATCACGGTTTTTCCCTTGCTGGGGGGTAGATCCGTGATGAAGTCCATAGAAATGAATTCCCATGGCTTGCTAGGAGTGGGAAGACGTTGCAAAAGTCCCGGGGGCTTCCCAGGGCATGATTTGCACATGATGTAGGTTTAGCATGACTTCACAAACAGGGAAAGATCTTTCTGCATTCCAGGCCACCAGAATTGCCTTTGTAATAAATGCAATGATTTGACAAACCCTAAATGTCCGGTTTTGTTCCATGGACTGTAGCCATAATCTCACCGCTCAACGCCAAAGGAACAAAAAGTCTGTGGCCACGATACCAACAGCCATTAGCCCGCTCCTCCACATACCCCTCCTTTCCCAATTCGGTGCGGTCAGCGTCAGAAAGGGCAGAGGCAAATTTTATTTCCCAACCAGAGTCAGTCACAGGGGGAGGCTGGGCTTTCACTTGGCTGCATGTCAGTACCGCCCCTCCCAATTGCGAAGGCGTGAACATGGAATCGAGCACACCCTCCCATTGGCTGTTGTGTTGCGGGAGGCGGGACAGCGCATCGGGAAGCGAGTTTGATTTCCCCGGGAAATGGTGTACAGTAAAGTTAAACTTGGAGAAGATATCAGCCCATCGGAGTTGTTTAGCATTTAGATTTCGGGCAGTGCACATCACCTCCAGGTTTTTATGATCAGTCCACACCTCAAACGGTACTCTAGCCTCCTCCAACCAGTGACTCCAGGTAGAGAGTGCTAATTTAATAGCTCCTGCCTCCTTGTCCCAAACTGACCAATTTATACCCTGCCCTTCACTTGGAGTCTCAGAGTGGCTTACAAACTCCGTTCCCTTCCCCTCCCCACAATAGAAACCCTGAGGGGTAGGTGGGGCTAAGAGAGCTCTTTCCAGAACTGTCCTTGAGATAACAGCTCTGACAGATCTATGGCTTGCCTAAGGTCATCCAGCAGCTGCAAGTGGAAGAGTTGGGAATCAAACCTGGTTCCCCCAGATTAGAGTCTGAATACTTAACCACTACACCAAACTGGCTCTTGACCACATCATGCCAGCCTTGGACCACCTACACTGGCTCCCAAACTGTTTCCAGACACAATTCAAAGTGTTAGTGTTGCCTTTAAAGCACTACATGTCTTCGGGCCAGTATCCCTGAAGGATCACCTAGTCCAGTGATGGCGAACCATTTAGAGACCGAGTGCCCAAACTGTGACCCAAAACCCACTTATTTATTGCAAAGTGCCAACACGGCAATTTAACCTGAATACTGAGGTTTTACTTTAGAAAAAACAACCCATACATTAACTTAAGATGATCCAAACAAAGTAAGGAAAGGAATCCCAAATACTTTCATTTACTTAAAATTATTTGGCAGAGAATTCGACACTTTAATGATGGTCTGGGCCTGGCTGGGGCGATGGCACGCGTGCCCACAGAGAGGGCTCTGAGTGCCACCTCTGGCACCCGTGCCATAGGTTCGCCACCACTGACCTAGTCCCTTATGAACCTACATGACTGTTATGGTAATCCTCAGAGGCTCTGCTTTGTGTGCCCCCACCTTCTGTGGTGATTTACAAAGGAAAAATGCTTCAGAACTCCAAACACAAAAATGTATCATATCTGATTTTACTAAATTTGACCCAGAATAGCAGTCTTACAAAAGAGTATAAAACTAGAAGAAAACAATTAGTAGAGGGCCATGTATTGTTCAGATCTTTTCAGTCGGATATTATTAACCATGGCAGTGTTAACCAGGAACCTTCAAAAAGCTCAGACAGTAACAAAGTGTACTTATGTTGACAACATTAATTCTTATTTAAGAGAATGAGCTGCAAAGCACATCAATAAATGTCAAAAGCACCATCCTAGCTCTTGTGCTGGCCTTATAAGTACAAGGTCAAAGACTTCCGTTTTCACACTATGTAATTTCATCAGCATGTCACCACCATGCCTATGAGAGTTGACATGATTCTTCTTCACACCATCCTGAACATATTCATCAAAAGAACAAAAAGCCAAAGGGAACTAACACCCCAATGCAACTCTTCCATATGGTTTCTTATTTTGCCATAGGGGTTAGAATGTTCCATTGAATATATTCTTGCATATAACAAATAACCCAGAGATTCATAAATCCCTGTTGTGTGAAACCTAGCATGATTTTCTACTATATGATCATACCATAATTAAGGACCAAAGTAAATTTACAGGAGGGAAGAGTGATGTTCTTGGCCAAATTCTGTCTTTTCAGAGGCCAGTCTATTCCTCAGATGGTGTGTTGTCCAAAGGTCAGAAACAATCTAGCAGTAAAGGCCTGTACAAAGCCATTTAAGCCCCTGCTTTCTGCTCCCCAATGCTCAGCTGTTTTTTGTGATCAGTAGAAAGCAGGGGTTTAAATGGTCCAGAGCCACTCAAATCCCTGCTTTCTGCTTTTCACAAACTACCATGAACCACCATGAACTACCTTAAAATGCATGGAAGTTCATGGAGGCTCTTTAGTTTGCGAACTTTGGTTCGCGAACCATGAACAGGCCAAAATTCCTCACGAACTTACGTTCATGAGCTCGTTTATGCCCATCCCTACTCAGGTGTACCTGGAATATTACATAAAGAATCTAAAGGGCAATTATAATATTGCTATGTGGATTATTTCAAGTACCCACCTACTTGAAGGACCACCTCTTCATATACTAATTTATAAATAAATGACTAGCAGAAAAAGCTATAGTACCATTCATTCGGAATTGTCAGGAGAAGAGAAGAGAAGAGAAGAGAAGAGAAGAGAAGAGAAGAGAAGAGAAGAGAAGAGAAGAGAAGAGAAGAGAAGAGAAGAGAAGAGAAGAGAAGAGAAGAGAAGAGAAGAGAAGAGAAGAGAAGAGAAGAGAAGAGAAGAGAAGAGAAGAGAAGAGAAGAGAAGAGAAGAGAAGAGAAGAGAAGAGAAGAGAAGAGAAGAGAAGAGAAGAGAAGAGAAGAGAAGAGAAGAGAAGAGAAGAGAAGAGAAGAGAAGGGAGTAAGCAGTGAAGTGGCTAAATTTGCGGATGATACAAAGTTGTTCAGGGTGGTGAAAACCAGTGAGGATTGTGAGGCACTCCAAGGGGATCTGTCAAGGATGGGCGAGTGGGTGTCAACATGGCAAATGGGGTTCAATGTGGCCAAGTGCAAGGTGATGCACATTGGAGCTAAAAATCCTAAATATAAATACACATTGATGGGGTCTGAACTGGCAGAGACTGATCAAGAGAGAGATCTTGGAGTTGTAGTGGATAACTCACTGAAAATGTCGAGACAGTGTGTGACTGCAATAAAGAAGGCCAATGCTATGCTGGGGATTATTAGGAAGGGTATTGAAAACAGATCAGCCAATATCATAATGCCCCTATATAAATCAATGGTGCGACCTCATTTGGAATACTGTGTGCAGTTCTGGTCACCACACCTTAAAAAGGATATTATAGCTTTGGAAAAAGTGCAGAAAAGGGCAACTCGACTGATAAAAGGGTTGGAACACTTTCCCTATGAGGAAAGGTTAAAGCGCTTAGGGCTCTTTAGCTTGAAGAAACGACGACTGAGGGGAGACATGATTGAGGTTTATAAGATTATGCATGGGATAGAGCACGTTGAGAAAGAATTACTTTTCTCCCTTTCTCACAATTCAAGAACTCGTGGGCACTCCGTGAAATTGCTGAGCGGTCGGGTTAGAACAGATAAAAGGAAGTACTTCTTCACCCAAAGAGTGATTAACACTTGGAATTCACTACCACAGGAGGTGGTGGTGGCTACAAGCATGAACATCTTCAAAAGGGAATTAGATAAGCATATGGAGCAGAGGTCCCTCAGTGGCTATTAACCACAAGGTATAGATAGGAACTCTGGGGCAAGTGATGCTCTTTCTTCTTGGTGCTTGGGAGGGTCAATAGTGGGAGGGCTTCTAATGTCCTGGCCCCACTGGTGAACCTCCCGATGGCACCTGGTATTTCTGGCCACTGTGTGGCACAGAGTGTTGGACTGAATGGGCATTTGGCCTGATCCAACATTGGCATCTCTTATGTTCTTTTTTTTAAAAAAAGAATCCCCGGAGGGATATTTTTTATTTTGCAAATCTACAAAACCTACAAAGAAATAACAGGGAAGGGACTAAATCTAAGGAGAAAGAAAAGCAAACCACACTAATCTAAAACCCCAAGAGGAGATCTTTTCATTGTTAGTTAAAATGTTAGTACTATTAGAGTTAGTGTCACAATATACTTGTAGAGTTCTTGCTTATAACAGTTCGCTATTTATCTGTTATTTTGTTAGTTGTTATGAGAGAAATCTCTGATCATCTTCTTATTCTTCGCTTGGCGTCTCTTATGTTCTTATGTAAGAGAGGATCCAGGCATCTAGAACTCCTGTGGAAGAACAGCCCCATGGATACAATCACCTGGAGAAACTAACATCTGACTCAGCACATCTATTAGTATAATATTTTGGCTCAGCACAACTTTTTGGTAGGGATAATCAAACAGCAACAGCTAGTTCAGCTCACTTCCTGTTTGCCAGTGGTGATTAGGGAGCCAATTAATCAATGGGGTGGTCTCCTGTGTACAACCTGTTCATGTTCAGAAAGAGGCTACTTGCAGCCCTCAGAATCTGGATCCCAGCTGATGAGGGATCAGCTGGGACTTGGTTTCTGATCTCCTGCTGGGGAATTTGTGTTCTGTACCCAGCAAAAATTGAGGGGGACAGAAGCCAACTCCCAGCTGATTAGCTGGAAGTTGGGTTCTTCTGATTTCCCATTCTAGAAACTTTCAGCCTCCCAGACTTGCTGAGATGAATAGATGCTTGAATTAGAGGGGGGTGTCAGAAGCCCTTTTGATCTCCTCCTCCAAAGCTTCAGAGAAAAGTAGAAAAACAATCTTTTTCCTCTCTCTTTTGCAACACAGACACATACAAAAACATTGCTTCTGTCTCTTGCCAGCTGGGGAGGGGGCTTTTAATCACCCTTAGTAATGCAGAAATCAAAAACACTGCTTCTGCTCCCAGTCAGCTTCAAACAAAGGGAAGAGCTCCCTTTTGCAATGTCCTTGTTCTCTGAGTGTGCAGGGTAGGTAAGAATTCAACCCCCAGCTTACTCCCTGGTCAGTTGTGAATCGGCTTCTGACCCAAGGCAGCTGCAAACGTGTTCAGAAAGATAACTCACTGAAAATGTCGAGACAGTGTGTGACTGCAATAAAGAAGGCCAATGCTATGCTGGGGATTATTAGGAAGGGTATTGAAAACAGATCAGCCAATATAATAATGCCCCTATATAAATCAATGGTGAGACCTCATTTGGAATACTGTGTGCAGTTCTGGTCACCACACCTTAAAAAGGATATTATAGCTTTGGAAAAAGTGCAGAAAAGAGCAACTCGAATGATAAAAGGGTTGGAACACTTTCCCTATGAGGAACGGTTAAGGCGCTTAGGGCTCTTTAGCTTGGAGAAACGACGACTGAGGGGTGACATGATTGAGGTTTATAAGATTATGCATGGGAAAGAGCAGGTAGAGAAAGAGGTACTTTTCTCCCTTTCTCACAATACAAGAACCCGTGGGCACTCCATGAAATTGCTGAGCGGTCGGGTTAGAACGGATAAGAGGAAGTACTTCTTCACCCAAAGAGTGATTAACACTTGGAATTCACTGCCACAGGAAGTGGTGGCGGCTACAAGCATGGACGGCTTCAAGAGGGAATTAGATAAGCATATGGAGCAGAGGTCCATCAGTGGCTATTAGCCACAAGGTATAGATAGGGACTCTGGGGCAAGTGATGCTCTGTCATCTTGGTGCTTGGGGGGGGTCAACAGTGGGAGGGCTTCTAATGTCCTGGCCCCACTGGTGGACCTCCTGATGGCACTGGTATTTCTGGCCACTGTGGGATACAGAGTGTTGGACTGGATGGGCCTTTGGCCTGATCCAACATTGGCATCTCTTATGTTCTTATGTTCTTATGTGGCATTTGCCAGCTAACTGAATTGCTTGATGCAAACCAACTGTATCCATGATTGGCTCTTAGTCTGATCGTGAGAGTCAAACAAGCTAAATTCGGTTACCCAACTGGTTTACTGAAAATGTCGCGACATCCTTACTTTCTAGTGGTTATCTCCATGATTATAGTGGCCATTCTTCACTGCCATTTTCACATTAACAGGTGTCAATAAATAACACCTGTATTTGTGGACATTTTTTGTGTGGATATGCACCTGGATCCACTGGACTGCTCACACAGAGCATTTCCAAAGTCTAAACCAGCTTCAAAATTAAAAAAAGACTCATTGATTGAACACTTAAACCAGAACTCCATAATTATGAAGTCCAGACGTCAGGAGACAGCACAAACAATTCATTACAGCTCACCAGAATAAAAATTAAATGGTCCCCACAACAATAGAGCAGATTCTTTTACACATAATTGCAGTATATTCTAACAGTTGTCACAGCAAACTGCGCTACCTTATTCATAATTCACATATCCTTTCTGTGGAGCAGTGAGTTGATTTTCCTCAAATATTAGGATTAGTAGAATTATTATTATTATTATTCCTAAAACCTAGGTGCTGTACAGAACACACAAATATGTTTATAAGCTAAATGACAAGATGGGAACTTCTTAATAATCACAAGACAAGGAAACAATGTGGAAATCCCTCCTTTTGAATATCACCCTGCACATTTCTCATGAGCCTGAGCAGATGCATTCAATGTTGCCAACTCTGCGTTGGGAAATTCCTGGAGATTTGGGGGTGCAGCCTAGGGAGGGCAGGTTTGGGGGGCGGTGAGACCTCAGTGGGTATAATACCATAGAGTAAATTCTCCAAAGCCGTAATTTTCTCCAGGTGAACTGAGATCAGTTGTTATTTCAGGAGATCTCCAGGCCCCACCTAGAGGCTGCTGATCCTAGAGTCATTTCCCCCACTCTGTTCCCCCTTTCCCTTAGATTTCCCAGTGCTCTCAACAGTCTCCATCCCTGGAACACAATCAATATATTGCACACGCATGTTCTCACACGTCCAAAGTGAGTTCTGCTCCCCTCCCCTTGCTATCTTGCTGTTCCACTGGGGAGGCAATTGTTAAAATAGACAATGAGATCATTTATATGTGGAAGCACCAGGGGTCATTTCCTGCGGGAGCGCGCAGGAGCAGAGCTCCGGCAGTAAGGAGCTCAGGGGGCGGGCACATATAACAAGCCCCACCCCTGCTCCCAGCAGCCCTCAGTTGGGCCACAAGGAGCAAGAAGCAGCCAGGTAAGTTGCAGAGCCCCCCCCCCGGCCGCCTTCAGGTACAAGCTTTCTCTCCTCTGTGAAGGCAGATCTGCACATTCCCCCCCCCCAATAGGAAGTAATCCAAAACAGTCCAGTGGAGTCTGAGCGGACACACTTCCGGTGATGCCTTCTGACACACTTCCGGTGATGTCAGGGGGTGTGGTATATGCAAATACGTTATGCTAATAGGTTATGCTAATGAGCTCCTGCATCTCTTTTTCTACGAAATGACCCCTGGGAAGCACATATGTGGGAGCACATCCAACCTGCGCTAAAAACACTGCACTGGCTGCCTATAGCATACCGGATTTGGTTCAAGGTGCTGGTTCTTACCTTTAAAGCCCTATATGGTCAGGGACCCGCCTTTCCCCACATGTTCCCCAGAGAGCACTAAGATCGAGGTCCCAAAATCGCCTGGCTCTTCCATGCCCTAAAGAAGCCAGGCTAGCTGTGATGAGGGCCAGGGCCTTCTCTGTCGCAGCCCTGTACTGGTAGAATGAGCTCCCAGATGACATCAGGGACCTGCAGGACCTTTTACAGTTCCACAGGGCCTGCAAGACGGCGCTATTCCACCAGGCTTTCAACTAGGTGCCGCCTCCCAATACTTATGGCCCTGGACCGAATACCAGCACCAACTTACTAACCAACAACCTCCAAGAACCCATACTATGGTGGTAGTTGACCATCTGGATGTCAAGAGAATGCTACCATCACTTTTTAGCACTTATTAGCACCTATGTTTACTAGCACCTATGATTTTATATGTTGTGGTTTTATTGGAATTTTGTGTTTTAAAATATTTTGATATTCTGTAAGCTGCCCTGAGCCTGCCTTGGTGAGGAGGGTGGGATACAAATTAAACAAAACAAAATAAAATAACATAAATCAGCCATAAATAAACAATGTGTTATTTAAAAAAAATCCTACCATACTATGTGATGTTTGTCTAAGTACTCTGTAACAATATTAATGACCGCTGATTAGTTCTGATTGGCAGTGTTTTCATGCATGTACAATGAGGGGGGGAGATGGACACATGTTCACCATGGATGCGAGTCATTTGGGGCTCAACTGAATGGAAATGTTAATCAGCAGATATCTAGTCATCACGGTGAAACAAGGTAAATTCAGGTGCTGAACATGTTCAATGCAAAATATCATCAGGACTGGTTATTTTATTGTAATTGGTGTATGGAGTAAAAGAACCGGGTAGGTTTTGTAATCTGATTTTTGTCATTATTAATTGGATAAATAGGCTTTTTTGGCTCCTGCATGGATTTTTGTTGTTGTTACACTCTGTGATCTTGAACAAAAAAAAGTCCAAATGCTGGAACAGCTGGAGGGCATTCTCATATGAAGCAGGACCTTGTCTCATAAGTGAATCATTAATGATAGACCTCCAGCCTTCTCAACTTGTTTCTAGAAGCTGTATTATGACAGCCCACAAGGGCCTGAGAACCTTCCTTTGGGGTTGTTTGCCTGGGAGAACCAAAGTGAAAAGCTTGTCAAATAATCCATGGCTGCTGGGCTGCATTCAGCTAGATGGGTCACCAGTTCCGTAGGCTTGATCTATGCTGTGATATCCCACAGTGCTTAGAGCATCTCTAGGGAAAGTTAATATGGACTAAGAATGTCCTGAGCCACACTAGGTCTTGTACAGGCATGCAGGCTCTCAGCTCCATTGCTTACAAATGAAAACCCCAACAACAATGCAAAATAACTCAAGATATCAATTCATATTAAAACATATTAAAACCTTGATATAATAATGCAAGGTGGAGATCCATTAAGAGCTGTGTGAAAAAGATGCCCCATCACCATGTATCTGTTGTTGTTGTTTTCCCTTTCTTGCTCACTTTCACTCTCTCATCACTGTTTTCTCTGTTCCTTCTCAGCATGTCCTGCAGGGTTTGTACTCCAAGACACCATCACCACTGCATTTCAGGCTGGGGGTGGGTGGGTTGGAGGGGAAAGCAAGTGACTTGGGTGGGAGAGAAAGCAGCAACGGAGGAGGGCCTTCTTCCTCTCTCCCCAACCATCTCTCTGCCTCTGCTACTGCCGCCTCCTCCTCTCTCTGTTCTTGCCACCACCTTTCCCCCCCTCTCTGTTTCTCCATTCAGTATGTTGTAGCTGCTCCTCACCTCACCCTGTTGCTCTACTTTGTAATTCTCATCCATTGTGCCTGGATTGACCTCCAGCTGACAGCTCCCTTTCCCTCCAGTTTCTGTTGATGAAGCCACCAGAGTATGGGGAAGAGCAAGGAGGAACTTGGTTCAGTATCAGAGCACAGGAACAGAGCATCTGCTTTGCATGAAGAAGATCCCAGGTTCAACACTGAACATCTCTAGTTTTAACAGATATTGGGTGATGTAAAAGACCCTGTCAGAGTAGCCAATACTCTCACCAGCAGACACTCTTCCTCCTTTTTTGGGGTTTTGAATTTCTCACCCCTGCCATTTTGGCTCCACACTTCTATTTTGATTTAATTTCTCTAAGTAAACTCATGGCGTTGGATACCCCTACTGCCAGTGAAGTGTAGCTTGTTGCTACATTCACGTCTCTCCGATAGCCTCTTCTTATCCTGGAAAGTAAATTCCCAGGGTCACAGAATTTGAATGGAGTTTTGCTACTTGTCAATGGGATTGTGCTGACAGAAGAGGAAGGAAAGGGTCACACTTTACCATTCTCCATTGCATCTCCCAATGGATGCAGTTATTACTCCATGCCGGTCCCATGACCCTGGGTGTCTACTTTCTGGGGTTGGAAGGAATTGCAAGATATGATGGGAATGCAGCAAATATCCATGGTCCTTTCAGGGCTCTTTTTGTAGAAAAAGCCCAGCAGGAACTCATTAGCATAATAGGCCACACCCAGCAGCAGGAACTCATTAGCATATTGGGCCACACCCGACAGCACAGCTCATTAGCACATTAGGCCGCACCCACATGTTACCAGAAGTGTGGTTATCCAGCCACACCCACCTTTTGCTTGTTATTCTGTTTACCTTCTTTGTTGTCAAAACCCAGGGCCTTTTTTTGTAGCAGGAACTCCTTTGCATGTTAGGCCACACACCCCTAATGTAGCCAATCCTACTGAGTTTCTGCTGTTGGGTGTGGCCTATTATGCTAATGAGTTCCTGCTGGGCGTGGCCAACTTGGGAGCCAGCCGGAACTCCGTTCCTGTCCCTCCACCTGCCTGTATGTCTTCCCTCTACCTGTTCACAAGCCCTCCCATTTCTTGTACCCCCTTTTCCTGATGGTGCTGGGTGGTGCATGGCAGGAAGTCCTGCCACTCCGCACCACCCACATGCCCTTGCTCCATGATGCTGGGAAGGATATGTAGCTGGGAGCATGAGTGGCAGAGTGTGCCGAAGTGAACAGTCCTGGGATCCTCATACCTCTTGTATCACACATCTTGGTACATGGCCATGTGCAACTGGGCTCTTCAGACAACTTTCTCCTCATGGTACACTCACCTAGGATGGTCTGCTCGGCAATGGTTAGGTCATGGGCATTCTCTGTGGTAGGTCTTTGGAATGAAGCTGCCTCAGTGGATGCAGGAAGCACCTTCACATGTATTCAGGAAGGCATGTAAGTCTGTTCTATTTCAGAGAACATTTGGTGGCAGGTAACCACCTTTGAGTATTTTTTATTGCATCAGCTTTTAAGTGTGTGTTCTGGCTTTTAATTACATGTATCGGCTCTTAACTATGTTTCATAGAGTTGCCAGGCTTCCCTCTACCAGACTCTGCACCAATATGTCACTTCCAGGTTACTGATAGCCATAGAGTTTCCTGCAATTCCTAGAGCTACTCATTGTCACTTCCAGGCTGGAAATGACACAGTGATGTCATTGATGTCACATGATTCCTCTTGTTCCCATACCCCAACCTTCCCAACCCTACTGTTTCATTGTGTATTGGTTTTAAGTTGTTGGACGGTTGTGATGTCTATTTTCAGTTGTTTTTGCTGTTTTCTTAGCAGCAGCCCTGAGTTTGCAGGGATAAGGTGAGGTGTTAACCTTTTCCAAGCAGGGAGAGACTGCCTGGGCAGGCATCAGGAAAGATGCATGCATGAATAGTCAGTGGAGGTGGGCCCCAAAGAAGCCCTGGGCCTCAGGCTCTATCTCACCTCTTGGCATGCTGATCCTATATGTGTGTGTATAAAACATACATTATATGTATAAAATACCATATGATTTGAGTATAAAAATGTACAGCATGCATGCACAAAAGAATATATGTCGGGGGGGAAAGCAAAAAAACCCCCCAAAACCCAACCCTTAAAGTGTTGAGAAAAAAATATTGATGAATATTACAAAGAGACAAAATAGAGGATATTTGCTCATCTCTAAGCTCCACTGTGCCCGAATCCAGCTCAGCTGAGAATCCCCTCTACAAAGAACATTTTGCATTTCACTACAGTTGTCATTTCATTAGATTTTGATTCATGGAAACTGCTTTGGGAGCCAGTTTTTGGTTGACAAACTGAATAAAAAGCAGAATAAAAATGTAACAAAGTATTGCTTACTCACTTGACACATTAGTTTGTTTCCCGGTTCCACCCGTTAGCAGCCTGATTCTGTCAATTTATTTATTTAAATTCCCATCACAGGGATTTAAATCTGAATGTCCCTAGTTCAGCACTGTATAAACACTCTGAAAGACTCTCTCATTAATTCACATTTTGTGGAATACAGCTAGTGGTTATAGATGCTTAATAGTTTTCCTTCATTGCATGTTTTTGCTCTGCCTCACTTTTTACACTTCTTTTATGATATTGATGTTAGTGATTTGTTGACATACCTGTTAGGTTTTACGTTTTAATATAGATTAATTGTTAAGAGTCTTGAGGGTCCACATTTGGAGGGAGAAGTGCAGGACTGCCTAAAGCCAACACGGGCCTTCACACCAGCCCTGCAGCCAGAATTTTTGTTCTTGGGGGGGGGGCAAATAGGGGGCAGTTTAGCACAATGCCTAACCCTGCTAGCGGGGGATGGAGGTAGACTTATGGGAGCTAACAGGGGATTGGGGAGGGACTTAATAGAGGTACCAGGGGACTGGGAGGGTGAGAGACCCAATCCCCCGTCAGCCTGCTCCTACGAAAACAGGGATAACCTCTTATCCCCACTTCCACCCAGGTAAGTCCCCATCCCAAGGTGTTGGAAAATGGTGTGTGTGTGGGGGAGGTGTGGTCCTTTGGGAAAAGGAGGAGGAGGAGGAGAAGCATTGATCACAAAGACCGCTGCTGCTGGGCACTGGGCAGCAGTGGCTCCTCCTCCTCTGCCTTCCTCCTGGCTTCTCTCAGGGGCAGCTGGACTGGTATGTTAACTTACATGTACAACCCAGAAACAATAATGGGTAGCTCAAGGAATTGCCGGAAAAGCTATGGTTTTACCATAGAGTTTCCAGAAATTCCTAGAGCTACCCATTGTCACTTTTGGATTGAACAAGGAAGCAATGAATCTATGTTGCCAACGCTGCCAACAGTGCCAATGTCACACACCCCATGTCTCCACCCCCCCAACTTTCCTACTGGTTGCCAGGCTTGACCTGGCGATCCTAAGCCAATCTCCTCCCACTGCAGCCCAAAACCCCCCCTGAAATATTGTCTGTACATGCTCAGAAGTCCTGCCAACCTCCAAAATGCTCCGGTGCATCTGAGCTCCTGTCTTTTACTACCTATCCTTATGGTATCTAATAGACTAACTGAATCAGTTCAGCTTTGTGACCAACATGTTTATAATTCCAGGAGCAAGCTTGGTATCTGGCACCGGGTTCTTGTATTGGCCTCGTCCTGTTTGAAATACTAAATTTTTTAATGTAGACATGTATTGGCTCATGTAGCCAGTAATGGAGGGTTGTGTAATTTCATGGGCCTCAAGTGAAAAACCAGAGGGCAGGACCAAGGCTGTTCACATTATGTTGTATAGCAATATAGACTTTGAATAGCCAGTTCTACTTGCGGCAGCATTTGGGGAAGTGTTTTAGAGCTCTAAAACTTTTGCCAACCTAATCAGTCTTCAACTGCAGCCGGTTACCCAAGGGTCTGCACAATCATTTCCCCCCTCCAGTCCTCTCTGGCACGCAGCTGCTCTGAAATATCCGGCAACCTCTGCAGTTTTGTTACATTTGTCACTTGACGAGCTTTGCAATAAAATATGACTTTTGTAAATCAAATTTACCTCGCTCTAATTATTGTTATGGCTCCGCTGTATATTTAGAACAAATGAGGGCTGTTCACCACTGACAGATATACATATATATTTTCTCATGGAAATTAGTCAGAAAGGGGGAGAAAAAAAGCCCTGCTTTCTCAGCAACTGTGTGACAAATCAAGAAATACATTAAGGGAATGCTCACCCCATTACAGAGCTTCTCAAAATTCATAGCTCTTTTTTCACCGTCAGTGTAAAAAGAGATCAACCACCTTTATCAAATGGATGCATTTATCTAAATTAGCTCCATTATCTTCCTTATCCTTGTCAGATTCTGCCAGTTCGTGCTGAGGGAAGAATATTGAAATGTTCTCCCTCCAGACTCGTTTTCAAACCTGGGTGGGTGGGGGGGGAAATCTCTCATCACATTGGCTTGTTTTTAATTTATCATTTAATCTCCACTCCTGTGTGTGTTTTAAATGCACCTAGCACACTTGTGGACCTCCCAGAAAAGAACTACCAGCTCTCCTTTGTTTCCAAAGATGCATCTGCTGCTGTTCAATAGCTATTGTACATTATACCATTTGTCTTTTGAGGGGAGAAATGGCATTGTGCTTCCCCACTCCTTTCAATGTGGTGTAGTGGTTAAGAATGGTGGAGTCTAATCCAAAAAAAGCCATGTTTGTGTTATGTCCTCAGACCACTGCCAGGCGCCCGCCAGAGGCAGCAAAGCTTCGATCCACTAAGACAATAGGGACTAGGCTCCTGAACTTCCAGCAAGGAGCCAATAGGGACATTGGCGGGAAGTTTAAACCCGCCAATAGAACCAAAGGGCGTCCCTCCCCAAATGTATATAGTTGGCCGACTGGCATTAGTTTTTGTTCCTTTTGTGTAGTACTGATAAACGCGTCTTCTCCTATGTCGTGCTCCGAGTCCTTATGTATCGAACCCAGTACTTTTTAGTTTGATTCCCCACTTCTTCTCCACATGAAGCCTGCTGGGGGACTTTGGGCCAATCACAGTCATCTCAGATCTCTCTCAGCCCTCCCTCCCTGGCAAGGTGTCTGCTGTGGGGAGGGGGAGGGGAGGTGATTGTAAGCTGCTTTGAGACTCCTTGTGGTAGAGAAAAGCAGGGTATAAAAAACCTGCTCCTCTTCTTCTGTGTCTTGTACTTAACATGTAAAAAGTAAAGGTAAAGGTTCCCTTGCTTGAAAGCCAATCGAGTCCGATTCTAGGGTTGCGGTGCTCATCTCCGTTTCAAAGCCGAAGAGCCAGCGCTGTCTGAAGATGTTTCCGTGGTCATGTGGCCGGCATGACTAAACACCAAGGTGCACGGAACACTGTTACCTTCCCACTGAAGTAGTACCTATTTATCTACTTGCAGTTTCTTGCTTTCGAACTGCTAGGTTGGCAGGAGCTGGAACTAGAGACGGGAGCTCACTCCGTCATGCGGCACACTCGGGTCTCGAACTGTTGAACTACCGTCCTTCCACAGCCTGCAGTTCAGCGTCTTAACCACTTGAGCCACCGCAGCTTCTACTTAACATGTAATTTATTTTAATTTTTGTCAGAACAATGCAGAAATGAACATGGTTGTTATTCAATAAAATGCCAGCCCTATGTGGGATGGGGAATGGTATCCATGTTTGACATAATGTAAGTAAGAGGTAACACAGTATAGAGGCTTAAAAAGGTGAGCTATCAAGGCCCCAGTTCAAATTTCACCTCAGATACCAGCACACTAGGTGGTCCTTAGGAGTCCCTACCTCTCAGTCATAGTCTTCTCAGATAATGACACTGTTGTGGGCCTGCCTGTCAACACATCCTTGGATGAGGAGGAGATGGAGGAAGCTGCCCCCAGTCCTTGGATGCTGCAGGATGACTCACCAGACAAGGTGGAGACTCCGTCAGGTTCAGAAGAGGAGTCTCAGACTGAAGTCAGTGTGACACACCCTCAATCCTGCAGCCTGGGATCAGAAGCTGAAGCAGAGGCCCTGCAGCCACCAGCCTCACCCCCCAGGGGTTGCCAAAGCCCTGGAATGCTGGAGAAGGAAAGTCTGGAGGGAGGCACAGGAGCAGCGCCATAGTCCATGGGTGGCAGCCCAGCACCAGGCAACCTCTGCCTGTGAGTTGGAGCCATTGCAGGATCAGGGCCGACAGTCCTGTAGGCTACTCAGCCACTGATGACTGGCACCTGTCCCTAGACTTGCACCTAGCATTGAATGGCTCCTGTTAAAAGCACAAAAAATCTGGACACACATGACCCAATCAGTTAAACAAGTATAAAGCCAACAGTCATGATAGTCTGACCCACAATCAAACAGTCATAAGACTTATAAAGAATGCTGTTTATGTATTGCAATCTAAAGCACTATAATATGATACACAACGTCATCTCCGGATTACATAACAACGTTTCAAAAAATGAATCTTCTTCAGGAGATATTATAGTGGTGCCAAAGCTCTCAGTTTCATAAATGTTAGTCCCGGGATCCAGTAGAAACATAGCAGCATATTTTGAGCCCGAATGTTAATTGAGATCAGCGTCCTATCTGCATTTAATATTCTTAAGACTTGTTGTCTAACATTTATGAAACTGAGAGCTTTGGCACCACTATAATATCTCCTGAAGAAGAAGAATGCCTCCTGGCTTCTCTCAGGGGCATTCTACATATACAAAATATGTAGTTTAACCACTGGGCAAGGAACCTAAGGAACATTTGGAACATTTGGCTGTACAACCTTAGATGAATATACAGTTGACCAGAGAGAAGTACCACTGGACATGTGATTTCACTGGAGGCTTCATTTGTATTTCTGTATTTCTTTTCCTTGCCCAGTGGTTAAACTTTGGAACAATTGATTTCTGGTCTTTATTCCATATTTTGTATATGTAGAATTGTATGTATTTTTGCACATCAGCCAATATGTTCTGTATGTATTAGACCTCTGAGGAAGGCCTGTAAAGGCCGAAACGCGTTAGGTCTATCTTATTAGGTCTATCTTATTAGCCCTTGTATGTTTTTATAGTTTTATATGAGGTATGAATGGGCCCTTGTTTGTTATTTTAATTTATGTTGAATAAACACACATATATATATTTGTATATTTTATGATTAGATTTTTAGAGTTGGCCCTTTTCTATTCCTTACTAACCTTTTTAGGTTCTGGGGACTGGACATGGCCACTGCATGGACAATCTAAGGCAAAATGGATGCCATATATGTGGTGGAAATCTAAACTTTCCCATCTACACAGCGGTCATCCTGGCTTTACTGTGATCTTTCCCAAAACTTTGGAGAAAAGCAGGTTTAAGATAGACCAGAGGAAAGCTGAGGAAATTCCAGGAAGCACACAAATGTACCACAGTGCTGTGGGAAAGCAGGAAT
>NW_015162495.1:219093-239242 GCF_001447785.1 Gekko japonicus
TGAGGCCCCGGTCACACGGCAAAGTTGCCGCGGGAGAGGCACAGATGGTGGGCGGATTATCCGGGTGTGATCATACCCCAACATCTAGGAAGTGGAGCGCACCCGTGGCTTACCGCCGACAATGCAAGTTAAAAAGTAGTACCTCCAAGGTACTAGTAAATGTTTTCCACGGGCTGCCTCCAGACTCCCGTGCTGTGATCACGCCAGCGCACAGCATTCCCCTCCGGTCCCTCGTTTACCTGCCGGCGCCGAGGGAAGGACCTGTGGTGTGCCACCGGCGCGTCTGATCGCGTAATCGCGGATCAAACTGCGCCAGGGCAATTAGCCACACCTCCCCCCCCCGCGATATCCGGCCCGTGTGAACGGGGCCTCAGATGTGCTTTCCAACAGCATTGAAGCTAAGATAGATGACCCAACCGGAAGTCATCAGAGGCTAAATACTTCATGACAGCGAGGCAGATGTGAACACTTGTCTATTCTGAGATCCTGCTGAGCCCATCAATCAAGTACGCACTGGAGCAAGGTAAGATCCCACCACCACCTTTATTTCCAAATTTTGGTCTCATTCCTTCTTATTCTTACTCTGGTTGGGAAGTTAAACATGCTGGTAGATTAGAGGAATAAAAGTAGTGAAAGGGTCATTTCCCCCTCCCTCTACCCTTTACATGTACAGATCTGTATTAATCTGTTTTAGTTGTTATAAATGTGGGAAAGTGAGTACTTTTCTGGATTAAACGACACCAGCAAACAGTGCTATAGCTTACGTATGTATTTCTGGTTTTTAATAGCTATTGTTTTAGAATTAGTTTAAAGCCTATATGAAGTATGAGATCAGGAGTTAGAATTCCTTCTCCCAATAATGAGATTTGATTGCAATTTAAAAACTGTTCAAGCAATCAGTTTTTGTTATTATTGTATTGTTGGGGGACCTGATACTTGGCCTCCTATAAAGACTAGCCTGAACTCATCAGATCTCGGAAGCTAAGCAGGGTTGGCCCTGACTAGTATTTGAATGGGAGACCTCCAAGCATTCCCAGGGTTGTGATGTGGAGGCGGGCCATGGCAAACCACCTCTGAATGTCTCTTGCCTTGAAAACCCCACAGGGTCGCCATAGGGCAACTTTGCTTGTGCATACGTTGCATTTCATGTTATGCAAGAAGCAATCTTTTAAAAATATGTGTCAGCAAAATCAGTCCTCATTCCGATCCACTATAAATGCCACACACTATTTTGCCTCTGGTTTTGTGCTAGATCAGAAGTGGCCAAACTTGCTTAAAGTAACAGCCACAGAGGATAAACGTCGGATGTTTGAGAGCTGCAAGACATGAACAAATATCACACACACATTTGTATTGAAAATATGCAAATTTGCTTTTTTTAATTAACATTAAATTAGACTGTGTGAAAGAGCTGCATGTGGCTCCCAAGCTGCAATTTGGCCACCCCTGCGCTAGATAAAGGTACAAGGGTAAACTGAGGTACATTTCTCACTGAATTACTTAGGTCCCTGCCACACGGCAGAAAAAAAAACACGGGCAAAGTGCGGCTATTCAGAGCCGTGCCAAAAGAAACACGCGGCGGCGGGATCACATTGATCCCCTGAGCCTCCGCGCCATTGCTCCCCGGCACGATCAGATGCCGGGGAGGAAGCCACCTAGCAGAGACCGAGACAGCCGACTGCGCATGTGTATGCATGCGCAGTTCAGCCAGGAGCCTCGGATGCGCCGGCAGAAGGACGCGCCTGCGATCCCACGGCCACGCTTGATGCGGCCTTTCTGGTAAGTCCACCTCAGTAGGTGGTTTATTTTAAGTACGGATTTTCGGCCTGAAGGGCCAGATCGGGGACGGGTGCGCAACGCTTCCCAGATGTTGCAGTGGGATTGCACTTGTTTGCTGCGGCCCTGATCCATCCCTCTTCCGGCCCAAACCGTTACATGTGACCGGGGCCCTACTAAAGTATCAGAGACTGGGACTGGTGTGCCCTCCATTATCCTTTTAGGCCAGGCTGCAGGTAAGCCTCAGACCCGTGCGGAGGGGACTGAACTCAGCCCCCCCCCTCCAGTGCCACAGGACAGGTCTGGCTCTTCCCCCCTAGCTGCCCTGCTTTTTGCCTTTTGAACAATTTCATGTGGTCAAAGCAGCTCTGAGCTTATTTATAAACCAATGAAAGGGGGCTTGGTCCTGCTTGGTATGAATAACAGAGGGGGGTTAGGTTCCTAGGCTAGGCTTTGCCTTCTTGCTCCTCGCCCTCTCCTGCTACCTTAGAGAGCCCCTCCTCTGGCCTGTGCTGCCTTGACAACAACAAGAAGCTGGGTCTTCTTGTTGCCCACACCAACAGAACTCTATAGAGTCAAACCATCTCATATTCCCAGCATTCCTCAGTGTGTTTAGCTCTGGGAGTATGGCATGGAATGCTGGGGCTGGACAGCCACAAAACAAGGAAGCGGAACGGTGGTGACACATCACTTTAGCAGAACAGGGAGTGCACACACAGCTTCCCATTCTGAACGAATAAGCCCAAGCTGCTGAAAAAAGAGAAAAGAAGTAGTAGGTATAGCGCTCTTGGAGTCAGGCATCCCATTCCATTGCTACAAACTTATATTGGTTTTATACCATATTAATATTCAACATTTCCCTAAAAGAATCATTCCCCTCCCCCTCCCCTCCCCTCCCCTCCCTTTCTTCCTCCTCCTCCTTGTAGTAGTAGTAGTAGTAGTAGTAGTAGTAGTAGTAGTAGTAGTGGTGGTGGTGGTGGTGGTGGTGGTGGTGGTGGTGGTGGTGGTGGTAGTGGTAGTAGAATTACAGTTCTCCATATTATTTGCAACACAACCCTGAACAGTGTTACATCCTTCTAAGCCCACGGGAGACAATGGGTTTAGAGGGGTGAAACCCTGTTTACAATTACACAGTTGCTGAGAGGGATGGCTAATCTTTGGTACAGATATTCCATCAAGGACAGGGCACCTACAGGAAGTGCTGTGTGTTAAAATGACAGCACACATCCCAAGAACTGCATGTAATGACAGCAGGCTTCCGAGCTGGCTTAAAGTCTCTCTCTGATGGTATTTACCAGATGCTGAGGATCACAGTAATACACAGCCCAAATCAGTGGATATTTATTCATCTGTTCCCAAAGTTCAATTATTATCACATGGAGGAGGTCTTTTGCAGAGGGATCTAAGTGAAAGTCTGTCCTGTTATCGCTATTAGAAGTACTGTTACGAGTAAGCAATTTTTTTCACTATTGTGGCCAAAAAAAGAGAGTCATTACTTGGAAATGGAGGATATGATACTTGTCATGCTGGTGTTCCCTTCACCAAGTCACTGATAAAATTCTTCTAATCACTCCATGAAGCTGCATTTCTCTGTAATTTTCCATCATTGGCCATTGAGAAAGAATATTTTCTAGTTCTCCATTGCAAGCTACATTTCTTTGTACTTTATCCTTAAGAGCATGTTGGCGGGTAACTTTTCTTCCTCTGATGATGACTTCTGCAACTTTTTCATGGACTTTCCTAAATGACTGTAGTTGATACTTTCAGTTGTATGCTCTCTCACACACACCCATGAACATATTAAGCTGCCCTATACTGAATCAGACCATTGGTCCATCAAGGTCAGTATTGTCTACTCAGACTGGCAGCTGCTCTCCAGGGACTCAGGTTGTTCTTTCATATCACCTACTACCTGACCCTTTTGACAGGAGATGGCATGGATTGTATTTGGGACCTTCTGCATGCAAAGCAGATGCTCTACCGCTGAGCCACAGTCCCCTGTGCGCACACACACAAACAAATCTGCCACTAACTTCTAAATGTACAAAATGAACAACCACATCAGGTCATGTTGAAGAGTTCATCTTGTTACATTTATAAGGCATGCTGCTGTTATTTGAGTCTTCAATCAACCATTGGGTTGGATTCACTGGGGAAAAAAATCCAGTTGCAGTAAATGAAAGAAAAAGACTGTGGACGCCACTTGCTCTAAGTCAAGGTTGTTGTGTCCTGACTTGTGTTTCCACTTGCACAAGGGAGAGGAAGGGAACTGTGCTAAGTTCATTTATGTTTCTGCGTGCAGAGTGCTGGATACAAGCCACAGAATTGTAAACCACTGTTGCATTCAGGGCTAAGCTTGATGCTGTTGCTCTGCCCAAGGTTTCCAGGATACACAAATACAATAAGTATGGCAAGATAGGGGAGCAAGGTCTACAAACCATTCCAGAGGCCAAACATCCAGTCCAGGGGTCAGGGTAAGGAGGGTCAGGGGTGCAGAGGTCTGATTCCAAGGCTTGGGAACAGTTGCAAGATAATAGGGACCTGCGTTCAGATCTACTCAAGCCAAAAATATACCCGAAAAATACTGATAAGGTATTTTTCAGATATATCTTGGCCTTCTGAATGTATCTGGGTTTTCTCAGGAAAACCAGGAAAAATCTCCCCCCAAATCCCAGATTTATTCAGGAATTAAGGGGTAGATCCCAAAACAGCAGAGAGGTGGGAGAGGATTGCTCCCGCCCTTCGGCTACTTGCTGGGCTTGTAGTGCAGTCCTGTTAAAGTTTAAAGGGACTGCAGAAGACAGCCTGAGGATGACGTGCTGGCAGGGAGCAGACTCTTCCTGCCGGCTCTTCTTCTTGTGCAGCCAGATTTAAACCAGGCTACTGGAGAAGTCAGCCCAGCCAGGATCAGCTGTGTGCATGGGGAGCAATCTGCTCCCCTTTGGCTGGGCTTTGTGTTGGCTTCTCCTGCAGCCTGGTTTAAACCGGTCTTCAGAAGAGACCTGCCCAACCAGGGTCTGTGTGCCACAGGGATTGATCTGCTTCCCGTGTCACAGCAGATCCTGGAGCTGGCTTCTCCTGCAGCCAGTGCTCCCTCTAAGCTGTGGAGTCCTGTGAGCAAACATTCTACTTTTTGAGCTACCAGCATTAAAGTTGTGAGCAGGTGATTTGGCTACTGCCAGTTTGGTGTAGTGGTTGAGTGTGCGGACTCTACTCTGGGAGACCTGGGTTTGATTCCCCACTCCTCCACCTACTGCTGCTGGATGACCTTGGGCAAGCCATAGGTCTGTCAAAGTTGTTCTCTCAAGGACAGTTCTGGAAAGAGCTCTCTCAGCCCCACCTACCTCACAGGGTGTCTGTTGTAGGGAGAGGAAGGGAAAGGAGTTTGTATGCCACTCTTTTAACTAGTTTAAACTAGGCTGCAAGAGAAGCCCAGCCAGACCTAGGATTGGGCTGCCCTTTTTCCCCCCACTGGTATTTTTCTTCTCAAGTCTATTGGACTTGAAAAAAATCGGGATTTCTGAAAAATCCCAGATCTAAATATCATACTGGTATTAGAATCCTGGATTTTTTGGGAATCCCGAATTTTTTTTGGATCTGATAGACTCAAACCTAAAAATACCAGTTTTAAAAAATTGCGCACCCCTACAGGATACAGGGTCTGGGTCCCAGGCTTCAAGGGCAAGCTCAGGTTACCATAGCCAAGGTACAAGGCAGTAGGGTCAGGGCAGAGCTCTGTTTACTAAGCAGGTCGTCACACAAAGGGGTGGCAAGCAAGGCTGATTCCACACAAAGCCTTGCTCAGCGTTGTCCTTTTATCTGCCTCTTTTGCTGACATTCCTCAAGGCTCTTTATGGGTGCTGTTCCTTATGGGAGCAAGTCTTTGACTACAGGTGCAAGTCTTTTACTGTTTCTCTATTGGTCTGTCAGTCCTGGTCCTGCAAGGACTCCACTCCAGGAATTAACACTGATTGTTGCTGAGCAGTCAGGCAAGCCCTTTGTAATCTCTCCTGAGCTGTCAAGCTCTCTCTCCTCTTTCTACGCTCTGCTGGCTTCGGGGAGGCTGGCAGGGACATCGGCTTTTGTGGCCTCTCTTTCCTCCCCTGGAAGAACAAGAAGCCCAGCCATGACGGGAAAGCGTTCTTGCTTCCCAATGCTTCCCCATTGGGTCTGCTGCCAGATCCAGATGCGCATGTGGGCATTCCATCGGTGGGGGTCTCAATTCTTCTGAGGAGGTGGTGGCCGCTGGTCGGCCCATGACAACCACACCTATAATCAATGACACAAACATTACATGATGGCAAGTTCTGCCCAGATGCCTGTATGGCGAGGAGGAGACTAACTTGTGCTGCTAAGAATAGAAGAACAGAAGAAGTTTGGATATAGATGACTGGTTGAAAATATGGAAATCTGTCAAACTATTAAGATCTAAATCATATAAAGGAAATATACCCAAAATGTTTTACAGGTGGCACTGGTCGCCTGACAAAATGTCCAACTGTTATAAAGATGTATCAAGAAACTGTTGGAGATGTAAGAATAATATAGGCACTTTTTTCCATATGTGGTGGCGGTGTGAGAACATCCATAAATTTTGGAAATATGTTAAACAGTTAATAACAGAGATTATGGACATAGAGCTACAATTGTTACCCGAAATTTACTTGCTTAATATAATACCAGATGGGTTCAGACGTGATGATGTATGTATTTTATCATATACCGTTATTGCATCTAGAATACTTGTTGCTAAATGTTGGAAAACCGATAGCTTACCTAGTAGAGAAGAGTTGATCATAAAAATTTGTGATGTGGCAGAAATGGATACATTGAATATGATACTTTTAGGAAAAGATGGAAAAGCTTTCCAAAAAAGATGGTACAAAGTTAACAAATGGTTTAGAAATAATGTTTAAAGTAAACTCCAAAATTTGATTTATGTACTGCAACTTTGTTTTTCTCTTTGTAATGTAAAAATCATAAATAAATCTTTTAAAAAATGAAAATAATAGAAGAACATAAGAAGTGCCCTGCTGGATTAGACCAGTGGTCCATCTAGTCCAGCATCTTCAGTGTCTCAAACAGTGGCTAGTCAGTGCTGCAGGTTTATATTGTTTCAGTCAGACATCAATGGGCAGAGGGCATTCAGAGACAACCGGTGCATCACACATCCTTGCTCAACCCCCCTGCAAGAGCAACCTCCAGAAATGTAGACAAGAAAGACATCTTGCAGACACATTGATTGATGCCCATAATACAGAAATATGCTTTTCTATCGAGCTACAAAAGAGACACAGAAGAAGAAAAAAACCTGGAATACATTTGTTCTTCTTTTTTTAATCTTTCCACATGGAAATCTTTCCATGAATGCAAAACACACGGAGAATTCCTCCATCTTATTCAGCTACATACGTTTACCTTACTTCACGTTTTATCCTTCATATGACCAGTGCGTATTACAGGATTGCCTGCCCCCGCAGCTATTCATCCAGTTCATGAGATATGCAAACATGGGGGGAGGGAGAGAAAGAAAATGAATATGCACATGTTGCACAGCTGATCTACGTGTCCTGATGTGATCATATATTTGCACTCTGTGTTGATGACAATCCTCATGGCGAATCTGGCTGCCAGCTCTACACTTTTGACCTTTGTTAATCTTTTATGCAACTTAGAGAGCCGATGCCATGTAGTAGCCATGAAAGTGAGCTGGGAAGAAGCAGGTAGCAAAAACAATCTGTATTGCATTGATATATATATTGAAAAGCCTTTTAATAACAAGAGGTTTACACACCCAAACATATAATTTCATTGGTCAAGGCCCTGGTGGGGCTTTACAAAGATGGTATGCTTCTTTTTGGCTCAGTGAATCACAAGTTGTTCAGGCCTGTGCTCTATGTGAATTATTACTGTGTATTCTTTTTGTACACTAGGTATTGGGGCTATCCAACACAGTATCACATTCCCTCCTCATGATCTGAGGAAGATCACGTAAACAGACAGATACTCTAGGTTTACATAAAACATAGTGATTCAGAGAACTCCAAAGAACAGGGAATGAAATACAGACCAGCTATTTCATGCTAACAGATAACACTTGTGCTAAAATAAAATCACGCACATCAGCCTTCCAGGTTAGTAAAGGGAAAGGTTTCCCTTGCTCGAAAGCCAGTCGAATCCGACTCTAGTGATGTGGTGCTCATCTCCATTTCCAAGCTGAAGAGCCAGCGGTGTCCAAAGACTTTCCCATGGTCATATGGCCGGCATGACTAGATGCCAAGGTGCATGGAACGCTGTTATCTACTTGCAATTTCTTGCTTTTGAACTACTAGGTTTGCAGGAGCTCACTCCATCTTGTGGCACTCAGGTCTCGAACTGCTGAACTACTGACCTTCCAGTCTACAGTTCAGCATCTTAACCACTTGAGCCACTGCAGCCCCTTCTTTCCAGGTTAAACAGAACTATAGATCATAAAATGTGAAGCAATTGTCTTTTGATCCAGAGGTCACAGAGAAAAGAAGAAGATGAAGAAGAAGAAGAGGAGGAGGAGGAGAGGAGGAGGAGGAGGAGGAGGAGGAGGAGGAGGAGGAGGAGGAGGCTGGATTTATACCCTGCCCTTCACTTGGAGTCTCGGAGCAGCTTACAAACTCCTTCCCCTCCCCACAACAGACACCCTGTGAGACAGAAACTGCTCTTTTTCAAGAACACCCCTAACAGAACTATGGCTTGCCCAAGGTCATCCAGCAACTGTGAGTGGAGGAGTGGGGAATCAAACCCAGTTCTCTCAGATTAGAGTCCGTGCAGTTAAACACTACACCAAACTGGCTCTCAATGTACACAACAATAACACAATAACTAAACGTTTACTTGGGGCAGCCTTCCCAACACATACATTCACACATGAAACTGCCTTATACTGAATCAGACCCATGGTCCATCAAAGTCATTGTTGTCTACTCAGACTTGCAGCAGCTCGCCAAGGTCTCAGGCAGAGGTCTTTCACATCACCTACTACCTGGTCTTTTTAAAGTGGAGATACCGGAGACTGAACCTTGGACCTTCTGTGTGCCAAGCAGATGCTCTACCACTGAGCCACAGCCCAATGACTTCAGTGCCAAATTTTGAAAATCAGCATTCCTTATTTCGTTTCATGTAGCTAGTTTTCACCAGTCTAAAGTCAGCTACAGGTTATGTTGACCTAAGATCATGTTGGCAACAAATGAATTTTTCACTGCAGTGTAAAAGTTTGATAGTATAGATAGGGGTATACACAACTTCTTCATCATCATCTACTACTGCTGCTGCTGCTACTACTACTACTACTCCTGACTTTTAAGTGAGAACCATGGCACGGAATATTCCTGTTCATCTTTGGTTGACTGTGGCTTTTTGTATGTGGAACGGGGGCTCTTTGTGCATGCACAGCTTACATCTGATTTTCACTAAAGTTAAGTTGATTGGGGTTTACTTTGAATGCTGTTTCTGTACTCTGCACCTTCCCCCCCCCCTCCAGTTTTCTATTGGGAATCAAGGAGTATATATTCTGCTCTGAGAGTGTTTGATATTGTGAAGGCCTATGGCCACATACAATAATGTGATTCTGATTCTATTCTGCATACCAATGAGCAAATCTGGATAGTGTTGCGGGGTTGATCTCTCTGATTGATGAAACAAAAAAGTCTTCCCCACCTGATGGAAGATGGCAACAAAAGGGGACAGATGAGTCTCACTGAAGAGGAAGTTCCAGAGTTTTGGTGCCACCGCTGAAAGGGCCCTCCCCTATCTCACCACCTGCCTAATCTCAGAAGGCAGGAGCACCTGAAGCAGGGCCTTCAGAGATAACCATAGCTGTTGGGTAGTTTCGTAAGGGAGTACACAGTCCTTCAGGTATGCTGGTCTCAAGCCATATTGGGTTTAAAAGGTCACAAGCTCCTTGAATTGTGCCCAGAAACAGACTGGAAGTCAATGTAGGTGGGCCAGGTTCCTCCTGGCAATAGGCGGGGGATGGGAGGACTCACCAGGAGTGGGAGGGAGGCCCAGGCAGTGTTTCTGGTGGCTACATCACTTCCAGACTGCACAGGAAGTGATGTCATCACACTATGACATTGTGGCAGTGCTCTGGTATTTGGGCAAAAAAATCTATGGTAAAATGACTTCTACCACAGAGGTTTTGCCCAAATGCTAGGGTGTCACCGCAATGTTCCCAACGTGATGATGTCACTTCCAGCACATGCCAGAATGGACCTCACTATGTCGCCGGTGACATAAAATCTCCACTCTGACAAGAAACTCACTGGGTGACCTTGGGCCGGTCACTCTTTCTCAGCCTCACCTATATCCCAGCATTGCTATGAGGATAAAAATGGAGGAGCACAGATCAATGTAGGCTGCCCCGAATTCTTTAGGGGAAGGGCAGGATGGGAAAAAATGCACTAAATGCATAAAAATGCATGTCATAATTTGCATGCCATTGAATAAAATGTGTTTATTAATCTTATGTACATAATTCATCTTCACCTGTTTACTACTTTCCAATTTTCAGCTTCACTCTCTTTCACTTGAAGCCAAGAGACAATTTGATGGAAGACTGTTTTAACGAGAGCTGAGAGAGTTAGGGAAATTCTGCCTGGTTAGGCAGCTAGCTTTTTGGAAAATAAATATATAAAAATTTGCAAGCATAAAAGTCCGGGGAAAACTTGATGAAAATGAGTAGGGAGATTAAATATCAGCTCCATCTGATATGCCAATTATGGCCATTCTTCAAAAACCATGATCTGGCCACAGTAATCCATGTTCTGATCACATCCAAGTTAGATTACTATAGTGGACTCCATGTGAGGTACAGTTGCCTGCTCCAAGTTGGGAAATACCTGGAGATTTGGGGGATGGAGGAGGGCATGGTTTGGAGAGGGGAGGGACTTCAATAGGGTATCATGCCATAGTAGGCCATAGAGTCCATATTCCAAAGTGGCCATTTTCTCTAAGTGAAATGATCTCTGTCACCTGAAGAACAGTTGTAATTCCAGGAGATCTTCAGCCACGACCTGGAGGTTGGCACCCCTAATGTGGGGACGCCTTAGCTAATAGGCTGAGCACTTCAGTTGATCTAAAATATGCCATCCAGACTACTCTCAGAGGTAGGTTACAGGAATCATAACACCCTATGATGTAAGATCTGCACTGGCTGCCAGTGTTCCCTCTAAGCTGAGTTAGTGTGAGCTAGCTCATAGTTTTTTAGCCTCCGGCTCAGAGATTTTTGTTTTAGCTCAGGAAGAATGGCTCCAGGGCAAACTAATTTATGCAGTAGCCAAATTAGTCGCTCACAACTTTAATACCAGTAGCTCACAAAGTAGAATTTTTGCTCACAAAGCTCCACAGCTTAGAAGGAGCATTGCTTTGGGGGCACAATTTAAAATGCTGGTATTTACCTGTAAGGCTCTAAATGGCTTTGGGCCAGGATACCTGAAGGGCCGTCTCCTCCTGTACTATCCAGCCTACCAGTTAAGATCTGCCTTTCAAGTCCTGCTTTCCCTCTGTGCCCCTGCTTTTAGAGGTGAAGCGGGTGTTGACTACGTTGTCTGTGATGGCACCTCACCTTTGGGACATCCTCCTCCTTGAGGTTTGCTTGGTGCCAACAGTACTGTCTTTTAGGTGCCAAGTCAAAGCATATCTTTTTTTTTTTGGCTGTCAAGTTGCAGCCAACTTATGGCGACCCTGTAGGTTTTTCGAGGCAAAAGACAAACAGATGGTTTGCCATTGCCTGCCTCTATGTCGCAACCGTGGACTTTCCTGGTGGTCTTCCTTCCAAATGCCAACCAGACCCTGATTAGCTTCTGAGATCTGATGAGATCAGGCTAATTTGGGCTATCCAGGTCAGGGCATGTATCTTTTTCACAGGCTTTTAATTAGGGAATTTAATTTTTCCAGCTATTTGATAGTCTGGTTCTAGTCTGAGGTCTGTTTCATGAATTGTTTTATGCTGTTTTTATGATCCATAGCTTGTTTTGATTGTTTTCATATTGTTATTATTTAAAAGGTAAGCCCCCTTGGGCATGACTCTGGAGAAGCAGCATAAGACTCTTGTAAAATAAAGACAGGAAGAAAATAAAGACGGGAAAGGAAAGGGGGGGAAATGCAGCAAGAGGAAGATTTTTAAAAACCTACAAGGGAGATCAGGGAAATGACAATAGTTTTCTAAAAGCACACTTATTCATATGTTGTTCTTGCAATTGACATGTAGGAGTTTCCACAACTGTTGTGTATCGAGATAATCATATTTAGACTGCAGACAGATGATCAAAAGGTAGAAATGACCAACGAGTGACCAAAGAATGAAGCAGAAGTATAACGGTGCCTACTGACCTTGCTCCAAACCTTCTCATGTGATGCAGACTCTAATCTGGAGAGCTGAGTTTGATTCCTCTCCACATGAGGCCTGCTGGGTGACCTTGGGCCAGTCCCAATTCTCTCAGAACTCTCTTAGCTCCACCTACCTCACAAGGTGACTGCTGTGGGGAGAGAAGGGAAGGAGATTGTAAGCCACTTTGAGACTCCTTAAGGTAGAGAAAAGTGGGGAATAAAAACCCCTCCTCCTCCTCCTCCTTCTTCTTCTCCTTCTCTGGGATTTCTTCCAAAAACCTATATGGGCAGTTCTTTTGGCACAACCAGCATTTGTCCAGAGCGTTTGCATGCATGCATAAATCTAATCTGCCTGGCTGGCCAAAAATCAGTCCTAGTAACCAAAAACAGGACTGGAGGGTTAGAGGGGGGTGGATTGCAGGGAAGGCCCAACTATTTACAAGCAATTTGAGAAATCATAGGAGGGGGGGGATGTTTTCCCCCTAAAGTTCTCCACTGTCACTTGCAAATAGCCATGCCCTTTCCAATTTGAGCCCCTTGGGATTTTGCCCATCTCTAGTATTTGCTGGAACATGAGAGCGGAAAGCAGTTCATGAATTTAAAATGGCTATATCACTCATGCTCTCATTAGACTATCCATCAGATAAAAGGCAGTGGAATTATTCATGCCCGATCCCCTTTGCGAAAACAAAACCAGATCTGGACAAGCGCGTAGCCTCGGCGTTATCAAGCTGGTAGCTTTTCACATGGATTTAGCAACATGCAAAGTGTTAGTAATGCTCTCAATCTCTGTTCTTAATTTAGGGAACATGTCAGGGACCCCCCCCCTTCAATTGGCACTCTGAACATTTTGTGCTGCCAGCTTCCATCAACCTCTCGTGTGCAGCTGTCAGTGCCAGACAGAGTCAGCAGAAGACTTGGTGAAATCTGCCTCTGCCAGCTGTGCAAAGTTTTATATTGAGCAGTTATGAATCCTGGCGTGAGCGTTCAGCTCCATTCTCTGGCTTGCCAGCCCTCGCAGATCATTGGCCTAAAACAGAAGCAGAGCTGTGCAAAATAAAATCCATACGATTTCAATAAACATGGGGGGATTATTTTCGTTTCCTGCGCAATTTCACAGGAGGGAAAAGTTAAGTACCAATAAAAAATGTTCCCCCACCCAAAAAAGCCCTCCCAAGAAAGGTCATTGATGTTACTGAAATTCGGCATACACTCAAAATTCGCCATACACATGGACGTTTGGAGAGGGGGAACTGAGATGTGATTTGACACGTATGTTGGTTGCAGTCATGGGGATACAGTTGTGTGTGAACAGTTCACCATGCTCCTGTTTTCCCATGTTTTCAAGAGAAGAAGAGAAGAAGAGATTGGATTTATATCCCACCCTTCACTTGGAGTCTCAGAGTGGCTTACAAACTCCTTTCCCTTCCCCTCTCCACAACAGTAGGTAGGTGGGGCTAAGAGAGCTCTTTCAAGAACTGCTCCTGAGAGAACAACTCTGAGAGAACTTGTAACTGAACCAAGATCACACCAACAGTTGCAAGTGAAGGAGTGGGGATGCCCAACTGGATCTACATTTTTTGTCTCCACCAAAAAAGGATCTACATTTTTTGTCTCCACCAAAAAAGGATCTACATTTTGTCTCCACCAACAAGCAACCATTAGAAGACTTTTGTTATGTGACGTGACACAAAATAATGCTGGCAATTGATCTATATGTGTGCAGCAACAAAATGTGGCCTACTTTTAGAAGTTAGGATGCTTCTGGATCCTTTTCCACTTTCCTTGGAAAGTGCTGTTCTGATTCAAGTATCCATCTCATGTATGAGAACTTTTCGTTGTTGTTCAGTCGCACAGTCGAGTCCAACTCTTTGCATGAAGATTTTTTGGGCTCCTTTTTCATTGGGGTGTCCTGGGTTTTGGGAAGATGCATATTGGGATCTGCATTATTATTATAAAAGTATATGATCAAATACATATTATATTTATATATTTAAAGTGCATGTATCAAATACATGTTAGATTTACATATTACATGTATATAAAATATTAGGAATAAGTCCCGTTGTGGAAATAAATACGAGTTCTAGAAAGAGGCTCTGAGCGAGTGCCCAGGCCTTGAGCAGTCAGCGGCAAGTTGCTGTGGCAACCACAGCAGGGTATAATGAGACAGAATGCACCATTTTCTCCAGGGGAACTGATTTCTGTCACATGAAGAGCAGTTGTAATATTGAGTGACCTGCAGCCCTCACGTGGAGATTGGCAACCGTGGTTCCCCAGGAGGAAATGGGTGGTTTGGAGGGTGGAGCCTATGGCATTGTACCTGTGTGGGGTCCTACCCCTCCTCATACCACACTGTCTCCAGGCTCTACCGCTCAAATGTCCAGGAATTGCACAACCTGGAGTTGGCAGCCCTATCTCCTTCCCAGCCAACCTTTAAGCTAGTGTTATCTGTCCATCTGACTTCAGCTTTCCATCTCCCCCCCCCCACATCCTGGAGAGCAGTTGTAATTTTGGCAGCTTATTCTGTGAGAGAATTGTCCAGGCTGGCAGAGAGCAGGGAAGAAGATTGGACCCAGCACCCAGTCAGTACCACGTGAGTACCCTTGAGTGGTGGTTGATGTTGTGAGAAAACTGAAATAGTTGGTTCAGAAAATTTAAAACCCATTTATACAGTTAATTTTATAAAGAAATCATTGTGGTTTTTTCCCCTCTATTTCTGTAACTTTCCAAGCAGTTAGCAGCACAGTGAACATGACTCCCAACATGATTTTTGCAAGTCCTTTGTCTCAAGAGATATCTTTCCTCCATCACGTACACAGGAACCAACATTTGCATTCACCTACATTGTTCATGAATCTAAAGAATTTGGAAACATTTAGAAATAAAAGATTGGTATGCAACTGCCAATAAGTCAAGGATGCCAGAATATTTGCAATACTAAAGGCTTGCCTACATGCAGACACTAACATCACACCTCCAGCCAGCAGACTGTGCCTGACTGGCTGCCTTGATTCAAGGAAACAAAGAACATCCTGAAATTTTAACATCCTTGTTTTTGTCATTTAGAAATTTAGGTGCTATCTTGCATTGTTTTGCTAAAAGTATCAGGGTAACCCCATTGCCTCTGGAATGTGGGAACATTTCCTTGGCCATAATGGCCTACATTACCAAAGCAGTTAGATTAATTGATGCAGTTTATAATTTCTATAGCTCTATCGAAATGTATGTGACCAATATGGTATAAAAGAAGGCAAGAATTTCAGGACTGACTCTCAGAGATCCAGGGAAGGCTTTGTAAGAAGAAGAAGAAGAGATTGGATTTATACCCCGCCCTTCATTTGGAGTCTCAGAGCTGCTTACAAACTCCTTTCCCTTCCCCTCCCCACAACAGACACCCTGTGAAGTGGGTGGGGCTGAGAGAGCTCTGACACAAACTGCTCTTTCAGGAACAGCTATTCCAGAGCTTGTGACTGACCCAAGGTCACATCAGCAGGTGCAAGTGGAGGAGTGGGGAATCAAACCCAGTTCTCCCAGATTAGAGTCCGCACACTTAACCACTAGACCAAACTGTTTTGTATTCCTTGCTTGTCTTTAGCTAATAAACTATTATATTGTTTAAATAACCTTGTGTTGCATTCCAGCTAACTCTTTTTTAAAAAACTTTCTACCCCACCTTGGTTAGGGGCACTCACCAGACCATTATGAACCTAAAGGGGGTGGGAACAGGTGCAGGTAACACTTTATACAGGGTTAGTTTATACTGACAATTGCTACAGTTGCATTTCCCCAGCAGTTGATGGGCCAGAGGCTGATGGAGCACACTGCACAGGGAATGGGAGAGCTGGAAATGGGCAATACGGAAGGAAATTATAGAGAGAGGAAAAAACATATAAGGATTTCTTCCTTTAGTTTGCTTGCTGCATCAGCTTATTGGCAAGGTGCCTCCCTGGTGAGAACTGTGGCACACATTTCAGTCTCCCCCCCCCCCCTGGACCTTTGGCCTTCCTCAGATCCCTGAGCTGTTTTTCTGTCTGCTCACAGGTTTAACACAAACTCATTGCCCTGACTTGCAAAGCCCTGCATGGCCTGGCTGGCCCCGTGTGTCTGTGCCCTGCAACTTTTACTACAACTTCGGCACCTGAAAGTTTCTAGCCCTCTGAAGTGACTCCACCCTTTCTCCCTTGCAGCCTCCTTCCTGCACATTGTAAGCAAATCTTGCGCTCCCTCCTCACAAGTACAGTGAGGTGAGTTCATGCTTCCACCAGAAAAACAGCCGTACCCTGGGGAATTGGCATCGTGACCAAAGAAGTGGGGCTTACAAGGACGGTCTGGCCCAGGAGGAGATTCACGTTGCCCGCACTAGAGAAGCCTTCTCTACAAGCATGGACGGCTTCAAAAGGGAATTAGATAAGCATATGGAGCAGAGGTCCATCAGTGGCTATTAGCCACAAGGTATAGATAGGGACTCTGGGGCAAGTGATGCTCTGTCTTCTTGGTGCTTGGGGGGGGGGGGGCAACAGTGGGATGGCTTCTAATGTCCTGGCCCCACTGGTGGACCTCCTGGTGGCACCTGGTATTTCTGGCCACTGTGTGATACAGAGTGTTGGACTGGATGGGCCTTTGGCCTGATCCAACATTGGCATCTCTTATGTTCTTATGTTCTTATGTTCTTGCTGGCGTCGCGCTCCTGTTCCGTCCCCCCCTCTCCATGTGGAAGTGGCACTATGCAAAGTGAGCATCTGGGCAGCCGAGGAGAGGAAAGGGAAGCAGAAGCAGCAGGCAGGCGGAAGAGCTCTCTGTGACTGGTGCTGGGGGGGGGACGGCTGTGAGACTCTGCTCCAGCGGCAGGGGAGGCAGAAGCAGGAAGTTTGGCTGACTAAAGGGGCCTCTCGGCTCGGCTTCGCTTCATCTTCCCCCTGTAAGCAGCCCGTCAAAGGCGGGAGTGAGGTGTTGCTTTGAGTTGTGCGGCCTTGCTTCCATCCCATCAGAAACCTCATCGTCATGGGTCGCGGTGCCAGATGAAAGAGAAGGACATCTCCCAATGAAGGGGAGAAGGAGAGGGGAGTGGGTTGGGAGTCGGGAGGAGGCCGGCAACAGGCCTGCTAATTTGCCTGGGGCTGGGAAAGGTGAAACATTTAACAGTGGGGGCAGGAGGGAGGGAGAGCTCCATCTCGGCGGGATTATTTAACAGCGGGGTCCTGCCTGTGTGTACTCTTTAGAAAGTGCTGGTGAGTGGCTGGCGAGGAAGTCTGCGTAGGATTGCAGCCTCGGCCAGCATGCTTTTTATTCCACTGTGGTCCCATGTTTGTGTCCTTTTAATTCCACTCCGGTCTGAGTTTTCTTTTGTTTGTATTCCACTCTGGTCCCATTTTTCTGCCGTTTTGCTCTGCTCCCCCCCTTTCTCCCAGGCGGCCTCCTTACCCAGGGGAGCATGCATCCCATCCGTCAGCTCCCACCACAGTGAGGCCAAGATGCTGCCTGCGGCTTGTGTGGGTGGGATTCAGCCAACACAACCAGAGGATTGGCACACCTTCTGATTGGCAGATGAGGGAGCCAACTGATTTCGGCCCGCATGGAATCTTGCCACCCCGAAACAGGATTATAATATAGGAGAGATGTCATAAAAGTACATGTATCAAATACATATAAAGCACAAATCAATTAACAAAACTTCCTTATATTGAGTCAGACCACTGCTTTATCACATTTTGTTTTGCCCACTCTGGTGATGGCTGTCCAGGACCTCAGGTACAGGTTTTTCATACAACTTAGTAATGCTCAAATCAAGCCTGAACTCTCCCTAGAAGCTATCATGACCAACCTGAGGCTATCGTACTTTGGTCACATTATCAAAAGACAAGAGTCATTGGAGAAGACAATAATGCCAGGCAAAGTTGTAGGCAGCAGGAAAAGACGAAGAGCCAACACGAGATGGATTGATTCTATCAAGGAAGCCACAGCCCTCAGTTTGCAAGACCTGAGCAAGGCTGTGAACAATAGGACATTTTGAAGGTCATTAATTCATAGGGTCAGAAGTGACTTGATGGCACTTACGCATACAGTAATGCTTAGATCCAGTATCCAAAGACTTGCTTCCACTTATACTGTGCCTTTTTCCTCTGCACTCCTGGTCTTTCACGGCACAGCATTGCTGTCTGTCATTAGGAAGTTCAGCTCACTTAAGACCAGAGTCCTCCGATGAGCTGGAAAATGCATAGAGGTGTGCCCTCTCCCATCAATATATGCACTGTGTGTTTGTCCACAAAAATGAGGATCAGGGGAGTCTGTACTGGGTCATTGGAAGGGTGCAAAATGAAGCTCTTCATATAGCCAAACTTTGGGATAAGTATGGAATGTAATGAATGCCATTTGTCCAAATCAGAGTTCAGAGAAGTAGGACTATACTAAATCAAGGCCACGTATGGCCTATGCCAATCATCTAGTTAATGAGTGATGATGAATGGGGTGCTGCAGTTTTTTGGGGGGTAGTTTTGCATTTTTGTTTGTGCGCTGTGTGTGCCTGTGCCTGGAGGTCGTGGCAACCTCTGGCAACTGCTACTGGGGCATGAAGGCCATTCAGAGAAGTGGCTTGATAGCTTGTCTCTGCCTCCTGGCCCTGGTATTCTTTGGAGGTCTCCCATCCAAATACTTGCCAGGATCAGCCTTGCTTAGCTTCCGAGATCTGACAAAATCAGGATTATGCAGGTCAGGGTGGGTGCTGCACATTTTTGGCAACCCATGCATGAAAAAAACTGGTTGTGCTATACTGTACTGTTAGGACAGAATACAATGAAGCAATTGCCAAACAGCCACAAATGGCTTGACAGGCAGATGAATGAAAAACTGGCTTACTGTCCCTGGCTGGCAAACATATGTTAAAGCATCCCTAGAGATGGACGTTGTTATATATTTTTGTTGATTCTTCTTATTTCTGATGCAATTGCACAAAACTGTGGTGATGACTACTGATTGCATGTAATGATGAGAAAACTTTGAGACCCTATAGCTCTAGGTATGCAAACCACCGGGGACATACTACAATCAAAGAATGATCATATGAAGTTGCCTTATATTGCCAGGCCGTTGTCAGATTGTGAAAAACAGAATACCCTACTTCATATAAGAAGTATTCAAATAAAATATAGTGCTAAGATCAACAATGAACAATATTGCAATGCTGATTTATTTACAAATGCCCATTTCAAAAGCTATAAACATTGAAACAGAACAATCCCAATGTTTTATCAACATTTTATAAAAATAACTATTACAAAATCGTTAAATGCTGGAATCAGTCTGTGCACCAGCTGAACATATTTTAGTCGTTGGTCTTCCTCGGCAACTTTTTGTAACAATTCAAAGCCAATTACAGAGCACTCTTGAGAATCATCTTTGGAACAAAAAGCACTCAACAAGATCTCCAATATAAATCCTCCACTCTTAAGGGAACATCATTTCTCTCGCCCTGATGTCTATACGTTGGATATGTAGCCACATATATCCACAGATGTTTGTGGCAATTTATCCCATTTTATCCCATTGGGGAAAAAACACACACAACACAACTGGAGAAAAATACAACTGTATTCCTTGTACAGTCAGTTGTGCTCCACCAAACCATTTGTCCCTAACCAAAGCCAGAAATAATAGAAATGGCACAGCAAGCTTGGCTTGTAAAAATTGCTAAAATAACAAAATAATACAGAAACCTGTGTGAATATAACCTCCCCATTTAACAGTGATTTTCCAGGAAGGGTTCAAAAGTATTTGCCCCACTTACTGAATGAGACAATAACACTCTCTTCTCCTTTGTTCTCAATGTTTTACCCCAGAGTGAAGACAGGAGACATTGCTGTCACTCTAGTTTGGCTTCATTCCACAACAAACAGCCAATGAAATCTAACTATATGATGATTTCTGGGGCCAAAACTGGGTGAGACAATGTTTCCTGCCCTCACTTGAGTGTGTCCGTGGAAGGAAGGGAGGGAGGGAGGGAGGGAGGGAGGGAGGG
>NW_015162495.1:239606-260007 GCF_001447785.1 Gekko japonicus
TTCTTCTTCTTCTTCTTCTTCTTCTTCTTCTTCTTCTTCTTCTTCTTCTTCTTCTTCTTCTTCTTCTTCTTCTTCTTCTTCTTCTTCTTCTTGCTATGCCTGGCAAATGTCGGGTGACAGGTATACAATCAGACATGCAGTCAGATGTACATCATGGGAACTCACTTTAAAAAGGGATCACTTGCTCACTGGAACACTGCCTGGGGGGGGCTTCTGGTTTTTCTCCCACCACTCTTACCCTTCTAAGTCCATTGACTTCAGTGGACTTAGAAGGGGTAATTTTGTTTAGGATTGGGTTCTTTCAAATAGCAGCATGTTTTCAAGGACTTGAGCACAAGCCATCCATGTGTTACAGGCAATCACTATTTTGGGGTCAAAAACAGGTTTTGCGTGACTAAATTCAGCACAGAATTATCAGTTGTCCCTTTTTGTTAGAATCTTCCAGCCACCTACACCAAGATTGCTGATGAATACTTACAAATGTAGGTAAAACAATAATTTCTTCATTTATCTCGGCTTTTAATATTTTATAGTCCTAGGTCACTTATTTTGCGCTAAAATTGGCTACCTACCTACACCTCTAATTTTGGAAGCTTTCTTCCCTCCTCCGTTTTGAAATGAGCCTTTCCTTTTTAAAACTCTGTTTTTAAAAACAAATTGACACCCCTCCATTGCCTCCTGTCCTGATGTTTGACAGGTAGTATAATTAACTCCCCGTCATGTCTTGAATGAGAACATATCATTTTCAGGGGGGGGGAAAGAGGGGAAAAGCAGATGTGGAATAGGATCTGCAGAGTTCTGAATTCTTCGTAAACTTACTTGTTGAAAGCATAGTCCCCCTTTTAGGTTTCAAAGGGAATGTATGACCTTTTTTTTTCTTTTCAACCCAACACCTCAATGATTAACACACTCCAGGAGCCGATTCAAACAAATGTTACTAGTTTACTAGAAATATTAGGATACACTGAATTCAGAATCAGATTCTGATGGTACAGTACTAATACCTTACCCCAAGAATGATTATAAGTCTACAAAATCTATTAGCGGGGGGGGGGGAATAAGGCCGAACCGGTAGGTAGGAGAAAATGCCTAAGATATCCTAAACTATCCCTAAGGTGGGAGGCCAGAGATTTTTCTGCTTAAGGTATGCCACATTGTCTAGTCTTCTGATATGGACCCTGCATTAATGTTTACTTTGAGTTTGTTTATCTTTTGAAGTTTATATAAAACGGTTTCAGGTTATAAACTGTCCACATTTTTTGGTATCACACTAGACAATATGTTAGTAGCTCAAGTGGTTAAGACGCTGAACTGCAGGCTGTGGAAGGTCGGTAGTTCAGCAGTTCAAGACCCGAGTGTGCCGCATGACGGAGTGAGCTCCCGTCTCTAGTTCCAGCTCCTGCCAACCTAGCAGTTCGAAAGCAAGAAATTGCAAGTAGATAAATAGGTACCACTTCGGTGGGAAGGTAACAACGTTCCGTGCGCCTTGGTGTTTAGTCATGCCGGCCACATGACCACGGAAACGTCTTTGGACAGAGCTGGCTCTTCGGCTTTGAAACGGAGATGAGCACCGCAATCCTAGAGTCGGATTCGACTGGCTTTCGAGCAAGGGAACCTTTACCTTTACCTTTACCTTTTTACCATACTCAGAGTGTGTCTTAATTTTCAAAATAATTTAAAACTAATTTTATTTTTTAATTTTTAAAAATTTATTATTTTGTATGTATATTTTAAATAACATGATACTGATGTAACTGTCTCTATTTTAACTGTGTCTTGTCAGATCCTCTGGTGAAGCCTATTACAAAATGTGTTGGGAATGGGATCTAAAAGGTCAAATAAACTGTTTTCCCCTTGCACTGTGTTCTTCTTTTTCCTCCTACTGGATTTTTTAAACAGAAAGATTAAAATGTTATCACTACCTTCATATCTGAATGATACAAATGAATTATCTCAAAAGAGAGGAAAATGTTATATTTAAAATCATTCTAGCATGATAGTGGAAAGGGTCATCAAGTTACAGCTGACGTATGGTGACCCCGTGGGGTTTTCAAGGCAAGAGACGAACAGAGCTGGTTTGCCATTGCCTGCCTCTGCATAGTGACCTTGGATTTCCTTGGTGGTCTCCCATTCAAGTACCAACCAGGACCAACCCTGCTTAGCTTCTGAGATTTGATAAGACTGGGCTAGCCTGGCCATCCAAGTCACAGCCATCCCACTATAGATAGACGTTCAATAGTTTCCAACATAAAAAGATAGTTGCAGCTCAACTCTGTGCCTATTTATTCAAAAGTGAATGCCCTGAGATCAAAAAGACTGACTGCTAAGCAGGGCTATTTTGGGGCAGGAACGCACAGGAATGGAGATTCGGCTGGCTCCCGAGTTGGCCACGCCCAGCAGGAACTCATCAGCATAATAGACCACACCCAACATCAGAAACTCATTAGGATTGGCTACAGTGGTGTATTACCTAACATGCAAAGGAGTCCCTGCTACAAAAAAAAGCCCTGGGTTTTGACAACAGGGTAAACAGAATAAGAAGCAAAAGGTCAGTGTGGCTGGATGTCCACACTTCTGGTAACATGGGGGTGTGGACTAATAATGAGCTGTGCCGTCAGGGGTGTGGCCTAATATGCTAATAAGTTTCTGCTGATGGGTGTGGCCTATTATGCTAACGAGTTCCTGCTGGTCTTTTTCTACAAAAAAAGCCCTGCTGCTAAGTAAACAAATAGCATTCCAGGTGGGCGTTTGGTTACTCTTCCTCTCACGGAGGAATTGCCTGTTCCATCCACCTTCCATTTTGCGCCTCCATGGGATGAAGAGCTAGGTCTAAGTCCAGTAGCATCTCAGAGGCCAGCAACATTTTCAGCACAGGAGCTGTCGAGAGTCAAAGCTCCCTGCCTCAGACGCCACCTGCCAAAGGGACTCAAACCTCGCTCTCCTACTGCAGACCAACACGGCTGCCCTTCATAACTAGCTTCATGAGATGGAGGACATTATTGGATCCTTCTTAGTGGCCATTCACATCCACTAGAGATTGTCCCACTGAAATCAGTGGGAACTCATTTAGAATAGCCCTGAATATGCATTGGTTGCACACCAGGTCAGCCTGATTGGCTACACTACACTGGTGATAGATTTGATCAGACTGATAGTTTGGTTGCCCTGCCCACTCAGTATCTCACAATTCCCCTTCTTGCTTGATCTCCTCCCATGTGGCTTTTGTACTTGCAAGTTCCTTGATCCCCAATATAGCCTCTCTTTTTTTTGTATGTAAACTCTCCTAAAAAGGAGAGAATTTTATTGCTTTTCATATCAGAAAGGAGGGAGGGTATATAGAGGGATAAAGAAAAGGTCGAGTGATACTTTCATTAGTATATTAAACTGTTAGTAATAATTTTTAAAAAATCTTCTTTGGCTTCATTGTGTTGTCAATCGTCTTTCATCTTCTCAGTTATAAACAATTATTAGTAAAAGTTAGTAGTGTCCCACTATATCGCTGTTAGTAAAAAAGAGAAAAAAACTTTTCAATCGCCTTGCGAACTGGCTCTTCTATACTCGGGCTGGTTTCTCCTCCGATTAAAAAAAAAACAGGAAGGGTCCTCCTCCTCCTTCTCTTCTCCAACTTTTTAACTTCTCTTCCGGGTCTTCGCTTGCCGCTCACAGCCTGCAACTGCCGCTTTTTAACGCGCCTTTCCGATAAAGTCCCAAGCTCTTAGAACAATTTTTTTCTCTTTTTATATCTTTCGACTTTAAAGTAAACGCTGTCGTTCTTGTAGCTGGATCCCTTATCCACACCTCCGCTTTAATGGTATTTTCCTCATTCATCGCAGCTCAAAGCCTTTCAACAGGTTTCCCAGAAGAGGCTATCGTTCAAACCGGAAGCTCCTCCCTTCTTGTTGCGCAGTTCTTTTTCCAGCTCCGACATCTTATTTATTTTGTTTACATTAAACAAAGTTCGCAAAGTGCAGTTAGAAGATAAAACTTCATAACTTGAAACGCGCTTAACTTCTTTTCATCTTAGCGATCGACAAAAGCAAATCTTCATGACTTTCCATCAACAGGTGACACCACTCTCCTCGGCTTTCATTCTCCCCCCCCCTTTTCTCATTTAAAGTTTCTTTTTAAACGGGAGTTCGGGAATCCCTCCTCCTCTTTCGCTTAGGGGGGGTTAGAAACATGCTTTACATCAGTTCATTGTATCGATCGACAACTTACAATTTCAGCCGTTCCTTTTCATTTCATTCGCATTTTCGCTTCATCACTCAGGTGGCGTCTGGCAGCTCCGCTAAGCCCCGTGCGGGGCCGCAAACGCGGCGAGGTTCATTGGGGCATGAGGGGAGCCTCAATTTCCGACCTTCCGGTTGAGAAAGAGGCTTTTCCCCTCGCGCGCCCCGAGTCGAAGCCCCCCTGGGGCTCATCCAGGTCTCCGCTTGCGCGGATTCCCCCCTCGGCCGCGAGGTTCATTGGGGCATGAGGGGAGCCTCAATTTCCGACCTTCCGGTTGAGAAAGAGGCTTTTCCCCTCGCGCGCCCCGAGTCGAAGCCCCCCCTGGGGCTCATCCAGGTCTCCGCTTGCGCGGATTCCCCCCTCGGCCGCGGGCGGGCGAAGACGCCCTCGGGAGCACCCCGAGGTTGCGTCCGCCTTTCGCGGAAGCCAAACCGGAAGCCCCCAACATAGCCTTTTTGAGCCCACCAGTAGAAAGGCTGGTTGGATCCAAAACTTTCAATTTGCAAACTGGCGAGTGGCATGGGCTAAGTTCTCTCGCTGTATCTCCTTAGCTAACTAAATCCTTCTCATAGTTCACTAACATATGATGCAAAAGCTGTATGCCTATTTCCACGCAGGTTAGATGATTCCATTGAACTTAACCCCCTTTGGCCAGTAAATTAGTGTTAGGTACTCATTGCACTGTCCTTGAACTTAAATATTTCAGCTAACCCTGGAGGTCCCTTCCAGCTCTTGTGATTCTATGATTCTAATACAGTTTTCTCACAGGATTTGTTTTCGCCAATTTTTCCATTGTGTATTAATTTCTGGCTAAAAGGTCTCAAAGGAAGGAAAGCTTTCATAGTGCAATGGCAGGTCCTTTAGAACCAAAAATATGTAGCCAAGTCCAACACCATTTATAACATGAGGATCCCCAGAAAGCAGGATATTCTAACAATCTCATATTTGGGAAGCTATTTCCTGTGTTTTGCTTCTTGGCTTGGATCTGTTTTATTCTGCTCTTGCAGCTATTTTTATAAGACATTGCTTGTTAGTCAACTTTCCAAGGGGGCTTACTCCAAAGCAGAGTACAAGAAAAAAAGCAACAGGGAAACATAATTCAAGGAAATGGGTTGGATCAAACAACATTGCCAGCAGAGCTCCACTGGAGATGTGGATCCTTCTTCTTCAGCCCCCCCCCCCCTGCAATCAGACAAGGTGCTTCTAAGCACTGCAAAGCCCTCAAAGACAAAATAGGCTGCAGCATGGGGTGGGCAGTGAAGAGGGAGCCGCACACCAAGTGATAAATCTGTGAACACGATGGATTTCTCTTCATGTCAGCAGATGTGCCTTCTGCCCACAGACAGGTGGCTTTGCATAGTAAAACAAAACACAGCCTACAATACAATCAAAACAAAATGCATATAAACACTAAACACAATCCATAATACAGCATCAGAGCCATTCTAAGAAGCCGTGGGAGTTCCGCGCAGGCTAATATAAGAAGGTGTTACCTACTTCCTAACAATAAGAGAAGAGTCCAGGCAAAATTTCATTTGGGAGGACATTACAAAATGCTGATAGTTCTCCAAATCTAAGATCCTTCGTGACTCCTGTCTCATATTCTGTCTGGTTGGGGGAACAGAGCTAAGCCTTAGCCCTCTGCTTTGGGTGCTCCCAGCTTCTGAGATAAGGTAGAATCATAGAGTTGGAAGGGACCTCCAGAGTCATCTAGTCCAACCCCCTGCAAGGGCAGGAAATTCACAAAATACCTCCCCCACACACACTCCCAGTGACCCCTGTTCCATGCCCAGAAGATGACAACAGTGACACACAGTGGCAACCTGATAGAGGGCCTTCTCGGCAATGGCACCAATGCACTGGAACTCGCTCCCCAGGGATATTCATTTGTCCCCTACTGTTGCTACCTTTTACCAGTGGGTGAAGACTTTTTTTTTTCATTTGGTGTTCCTTGAGTGATCCCTCCTACATGACCAATCTTTGAATTATTGTTTTTGGGTCTTTGTATGTATTTTACATCTGTTTTTAATTGTTTTAATGATGCATGTGGAGGGGGTGATTTTATAAAATGTGATTGTCATAGATGTCTTAAATCATTAGCTGTCTTGGTGGCCTTTGTGAGGGCAGAAAGGTGGGATATAAATTTTTTAAAAATTAAAAATTAGTAATCTTCCTCCGGGGGGAAAGAATGGAGGAAAGGCTCGCTAGTAGCAATAATTCATCGGACCAGTCTGTTGAGAAGCTCTGCCCAGGCAGGATCCATCCAGCTGGGGTCTAGCATAATCCACGCAGGGCATCTATCCCAAGAGGCAAGGAGTAGTGACAGCAAGTTTGGTGTAGTGGTTAAGTGCATGGACTCTAATCTGGGAGAACCGGATTTGATTCCCCACTCCTCCACTTGCATCTGGCTGGATGACCTTGGGCAAGCCATAGTTCTGATAAGAGCTGTTCGTGAAAAAGAGTCTTTCAAGAGCTTTCTTAGCCCCACCTACCTCACAGGGTGTCTGTTGTGGGGAGGGGAAGGGAAAAGGAGTTTATAAGCCGCTCTGAGACACCTTTGGGTAGTGAAGAGAGCCAGTTTAGTGTAGTGGTTAAGTGCACAGACTCTAATCTGGGAGAGCCGGGTTTGATTCCCCACTCCTCCACTTGCACCTGGCTGGATGACCTTGGGCAAACCATAGTTCTGATAAGAGCTGTCCTTGAAAAAGAGCAGTTTCTGTCAGAGCTCTCTCAGCCCCACCTACCTCACGGGGTGTCTGTTGTGGGGAGGGGAAGGGAAAAGGAGTTTATAAGCCGCTCTGAGACACCTTTGGGTAGTGAAGGGCGGGGTATAAATCCAATCTCCTCCTCCTCTTCTTTTTCTTCTCTTCTAGTGAGCACAGCACACGTGTGGTGCAAAATGGCCGACACAGCAGGCGGCTGTAGTTTAATTTTTTTCTCTTTTCCAAGATAGATTTTGTAATGGCCAAGGCATCTCACTTGATTGGTTGCGAGGCTAAGATTGGCTGGGTGAAATCCTGTTTCTCAGAGAATGGGAAGAAACATTTAAAACAACAAGAACAACAGACAGGCTCCATTAAATCCTCAATTATTAATTCATGATTTTAGATATCCAGGAGTTGTTCTGAGAACATAAGAACACAAGAAGAGTCCTGCTGGCTCAGACTAATATTCATCTAGTCCAGCATCCTGCAGTGGCCCCTGGATGACCAACCAGTTCCTCTGGACAGCGAAGAACAAGACACAGAGGCTGAGGCCTTCCCCTGATGTTGCCTCCTAGCTATGAGACTCAGAGGTTCAATGCCTCTGAATGTGGAGGTTTCCTTCAGTCACCATGGCTAGTAGCCATTGATAGACTTGTCCTCCATGAATCTATCTAATCCCCTTGTAAAGCTGTTTATTCCTGTGGCCATCATTACACCCTCTGGCAGCGAATTCCACATTTTAATCACTCTCTGTGTAAAGTAGTATTTCCTTTTGTCCAACCTGAACCTACTGCCCATCGGCTTCTTTGGATGCCCTTGAGTTCTAGTATTTTGGGAGAGGGAGAAAAAGTTCCCTTTGTCAACTCTTTCCACCCCATGCATAATTTAATAAACCTCTATCATGTCCTCCCTTAGTCGTCTCTTTTCTAAACTGAAAAGTTCCAGACTCTTCAGCCTTTCCTCATAGGGAAGGTTTTGACTGCCTCAGATATAGCTGACCCAATCTGATGGTGAGTAAATTGGCTGTCTTTTAGTGCCGACAACATCTGACTGCACATTCCTGTTCTTCTGCCCACACTCCCCCTCCACATGATAAACACTGTTGTGAAGGAGGGGTCCTTGGAACTCTTTGGACAACTGCCATGAACAGATTGGCATGAAAATGGCCCAGGAACCAACTGAGCCCATGAGCTGAGCGACCAATTTCATAGTTCCTGGTTGGGTCTAAGGCAACTGGTGCCCCCAGAGTCACTGGGGTACCGCTTATGATCAAGGGGCCCTTCAGGGATATTTTCCCAGTAAGTTAAATGGATGATCCACCACAGGCAACTGCTAAGGATAACAGTCGCACATTAGATGTGGGGTCTCTTTTCATGTGTAACCTCAGCTCAAGTTAAGACCTCAACCCTTAAGCTCGCCAGGAGATCTTTCATCCTCAGGCCGCCTCTTTTTTTATGAAACTCAAGGTTCATCGATAAAAGTTGATCTAATCAAAAGCAGTGCCTGACCTCCAGAATTAATATAAATATAATATAAAGCAGCCTGACCTCCAGTATTTTTCATTCTCTCAAACCAATGCAGCACTAACCTTCTGTGCCCAAGGCCGTAAAAGGTGGAATATGTTACTAAATCATTAAAATTCTATTTTTTTATCCTTGTTCCACTGGACATTTCTATATTTTGTAAATTTTGTTAAACTAAAAAAAAAAAATAGAATTCTAGGCTGGCTTTTACTCATCACCATCTTTTCAAATATCCCTGGTCTCTTTTATCAAGTATTATATCATTACTTATAAATCATACTCCCCTAAAGCTTGCATACCTGTGTGCTCCCCTTGGGAAGGCAATTCAAAAGGCTTGAAGTACAGAAGTGCACTTGATTTACAGCTCAATACAAACTCTAGGATACTGGAACATTCCTGAAGTAAGGGGTAGTTTCCATCCGTATCACCTGAAGAGAAATGTATGCAGCCATAATATAGATTTTTTATAGACAGGCCAACATCCTTATGGAACAATTAAAGGATTGAGGACATTCTTCCAAAATTCTCAAACAAGGTTCTTATAAAGCTAAGAACACACCAAGGGAATCCTTATTGACACTTAGGATTCACAATAACAACACACACAGGATAATCATTCCATTAACTTATGATGGCACTTATACTGTCATGAGGAATATAATTAAGAAAAAAACCATTGGTACCTTTTGTTTGACATCCCTAGAAGTAGAACAAAACCTCTAGTGACTTTCAAGAGGGAGCTAAAAATCTTAAAGATATGTTGGTCAGAAGTACACTAATTGGTATACAGTAGTATAAAGGTAAAGGTAAATACAGGAGAACATATTTCAGATGATACCCTAGCAGGGGTTGGCACAGTCCAAAAAGTTACTTTCCATGTACCAGTTGTTCTGTTTGTGGCTTTTGCCTTAAAACCAATGTATTCCAAAATTCTTCAATGACCAGAAGTTACTATATATTTTACAGAGGTGTCGGACTCATTTGTTACGAGGGCTGGATCTGACATAAATGTCACTTTGTTGGACTGGGCCATATATGCCATAAAATGTAGTGCTAGGCACTGGAGATATAAACTGTATAAAAGACAGCAGCTCATAAGCTCTGAGTTGGTGTATCCTCACTGCAAGGCCCCATGGACTGGAAGGGCATGTAGAGGAAAAGCCACGTGGGTGGACTAGAGAGCCAGCAGTGTAGCACTGGGAAGGCGTTCCCACACTGCTTGACTGCTACAGACGAGGTTGTTCCATCGTGCTGAAGCCACAATTGGAGTGGCTCCGCTCACTCCCTTCCTCGAGCAGTCTCCTGTTCCCTCTCTTCCGCCAGTTGCTCGCAGGCCACATGAGATACCTGGATGGGCCGGTTCTGGGCTCTGGGCCTTATGTTTGACACTACTGAGATAGAGGGTTCAGTTCGCTTCTGAACCATTTTGATGCCTATTGTCGCTGGCAGTTGCAAGCATGGCTGATTTGCCCAGGAGAAAACATGGAATGTTTTCCATCACAGGAAACTATGGAGATGAGTAGGATGACAGGGGCACCTTGTTCAGGGGCGCATAGAATTGGACCCCTTGATTCAATGTGCTTGAAACTTGGGTGACATCTTTGGTAGACAGGCAGGACTAGGGTCCCGAACTTTTTGTTGTCATTTGCTTGAAAAACAGCCACTCCAGCCCTCTGGAAAGAGTCCCCCATAGGGTGTTTGAATGGCAGACATCTTTTAAGGGGAGAAAGGATTTGGGGCTTGCTAAATTATACCTGGTGTTAGTTGGGGATGTTTTAACTATTATTGTAAGACACCTTGAAACAACAGGAAAGGGAGGGTATAAATGTTTTTATTAATAAATAATAATGTATCTGGAAAATTCCAGAATTAAAACAAACAAACAGCTAAACCTGAATTCTGAAATGGTACCAGGGACCCGAATTATCTGGAACACTGGACACCTGGCAACCCTGGCCATGATCCTTAATTTGGAAAGGGGTTACAAAGGACGATACAGTTCAGAAAGGGTTACTGTTTAGAGGAATGGCCCTTTGGAAGAGAGGCCTCTAAGCTCAAGTTGTGTTATATGTAAAGAAATAAAGAAACCTATTGTGTTCCTTCACAAGCAGTTGGGATCAGTTCTTTCAGTTCCCACTATAGTACTTGTTATAGCCTTTCTAGTGGTTTCAGGGACCTCCTTTTCCACCCTTGGAAAAGCAGGTTGGATCTAGCTCTATGTTCAGATTGATTTGACTAATAGCACACTGCTAAGCAGGGCTATTTTTGGGCAGGAACGCACAGGAAAGGAGTTCCGGCTGGCTTCCAAGTTGGCCACACCCAGCAGGAACTCATTAGCATAATAGGCCACACCCAACAGCAGAAGCTCATTAGGATTGGCTACATTAGGGGTGTGTGGCCTAACATGCAAAGGAGTTCCTGCTACAAAAAAGCCTTGGGTAAACAGAATAAGAAGCAAAAGGTGGGTTTGGCTGGATAAGCTCACTTCTGGTAACATGGGGGTGTGGCCTAATATGCCAATGAATTGTGCTGTCAGGGGTGTGGCCTAATATGCTAATGAGTTTCTGCTGTTGGGTGTGGCCTATTATGCTAATGAGTTCCTGCTGGGCTTTTTCTACAAAAAAAGCCCTGCTGCTAAGTAGTGCAGAGAATGATAACAATCTCTTTGAAACTATCTGTCATCTATCTAATTACTTCATTTATATTCTCATTTTTTTCTCCAATGGGGACAAAAAGGAGCTTGCATTGTTCACCTCTCCTCCATTTCGTCCTCCATTTTGTCCTCACAGCAACCCTCTGTGGTAGTTTAGGCCAAGAGTGTGTGACTGGCCCAAGGTCACCCAGCAAGCTTCCCCAAGTCTCCCAGATCTTAGTTCAGCAAAATAATTGCTACTCCTTATTTATTGTCTTTATTCTGTTTTTGCAACCAGAGTCATAAACAGCAAAATGCCAGTCTGAGCAGATGATGCTGATCTTGATGGGACTTGTGGTCTGATTCATTAGAAGGCAGCTTCAGGTATTCATGGGAAAATAAAATGGGGCAACCTGGTGTATGCAGTTCTGTTTGGTTAGGTGATAGGGCAGGGTACAACTGAATTTATGCAGTTTCTAAAATGTATTTATAACCCTGCCTGCCTGTTAAAAAGTAGCATTCATAATAGTCATCGGGGTAGAATAATAACAACACACACATTTGTAGGGAATTGTTTTATTTTTGGCTGTGTTCAGCATGCTCAAAAAGCTACCTTATTGCTACTCCACAGCTATGGACTCTGCGTGAAATTTCTCACCTATGGCTAGCTGGTGTGTGAGATGAACTTCCCAACATGCTGCTACAAATGTTCTCAGATGTGTCCCTGTGTGCAAAACCCTTATTTACACACGATCAACATAACAACTACTGCATATGATCATTTGTCAGGGTCAGTCTCCAAACAACTTAGACCTTTAAAGGCAGAAAGAAATGCATCGAGGATATTCCAGAGAAGAAAATTTCCTTCCAATAATTCCTTATATCTTTGTTGTGTCAAGTTTTTAGAAGCTGCCTCATAGTTTCTAGGCAAGATCGCTCTTGGAGCCAAGACTGAACAGTCTTGCCTCAATGCCCATTTGCTTTTCCATTCCACTCTATAACATGGAAGTGTTCCAGATGTTATCTTTGTTTGCTTCTAGGTATGGTGTCTAAGCAATGTTCCAATATTGACAGCACTCCCTGTGGAGCTGTATCTTTCCCTTAAGTCTGATCCTCTTTCCTTTATGTTTGCAGATTTTCTTGGCAAAGCTCAGGGGGTCTTTCAATTTTTAATAGCTGTAAGGTGAAAGCATCTCTCTTCAGCTTATCTATGTCTGCCAATTGTACTGTGTGGGGTACTCTCTTTCCCCCAGCAGACTGGAGAGACAGGCTAATCAGTTTTCAGCTTGGGGCTAAGACCTATTTCTTTGTCTCTCCTGCTTGCCAGATATTGTGTGTGTATGTCTGTCTGTGTGTCTGCTCACATCAACAGCACCTCACGACCTCCCATACAGCAAAACATACAGTAGTTACAGTAGTTACATCTCTCTTGCCTAAAAAAAAGTATCACAGAATTTAATTAATTAGATTTCTAAAAATTGGCACCTTCTCAAGATGTTCCTAGTAAAGAGACAGGTATTGTTCATTCTTCTCTGAGGCGATTTGTTAGAGTGTTTCATTTCTACACGTTCCCCAAATGGCTGACTGAAGGACTCCATCAGTATAACAAAGGCTGTTACGAAGCTATTTCCAGTGGTTTGGTAACACAGCCTTAACTCATACTAGAGTTGCCAGTCTCCAGCTGGGGCCTGGAGATTTCCCAGAATTACAATTAATTTCCAGGTTACAGAGACCAATACCCCCGGAGAAAATGACTGTTTTGAATGGTAGACTCAATGGCATATGGTCTCTTCTCTTCCCAAAACCTGTCCTCCCCAGGCTCCACCCCCAAATCTCCAGGAATTACTCAACCCAAAATTGTGAACCCCAGCTCATACGTTGGCCTACCAGGTGTCCCAAGCAGGCAGCAGTTAGAACATTTATCCAGTATTTGAGGGCTGTCATACACACTGTGTTTGGCTTCATGAGATGAAAGTTGTGCAAGCCTATCTCAAAGTTCCTGAATTATTTACAGATTCAGTATGAGGGAACATATTAATTTGTTCAGGAAATTGCTATGCTACCTTATCAGAGTCTTGCTTAAAATGGCTTACAAATCAGAGTTATCAGCTCCAGGTTTGGAAATTCCTCTAAATTTGGGGATGGAGCTTAGGGAGGTGAGGTTTGGGGAAGAGAAAACCCTCAGCATGGTATAATGTCATTAGAATTCACCCTCCAAAGCAGCCATTTTGTTTAGGGATACTGATCTCTGTAGTCTGGAGTTGTAATTCCAGGAGATTCCCCAGGACCTCCCTGGAGACTGGAAATCCTACTTACAATTAAAACAATGTTATAAATGTAAAAACAAGAAGCTTTTAAAAGGAGCCATTAAAATGGCCCCAAGGACATCAACAACATAAAATAGCATACTTCCTTGACAGAGGTACAATTTGGCCATGTTCAGGCAAGAATGACTACTGGAATGTTTTATACATTTAGGGGCTAGATGTCCCTACCCTTACACTTACGCAGGAATGTGTGACTCAGCCCTATACATAGCAGTTTGGCACACATGGATCACTTGGTTTCTGTGAATCTGCCATCTCCAGAAAGTGATGGAAGTGAAACAGAAACTTGGTGAACACCGTTTACCTTCGCAGATCACACATTATGTCCTATGCGTAGCTGTGGTTGTGAATGTATCCTGCCCTGACATTTGGACCACCACCATGCCACTGGTACGATATTACCACAATTTAATTCATACATTTTTATTCTGTCCTTCCTCCAGTTCCAAAGCACTCAGGGAAACATACATGGTTATCTGCCTTCCTCCATTTTCTCCCCACAACAACCCAGAGAAGCAAGTTAGGATGAGGGAGAGAGTGGCTGGCCCAGAGTCATCCAGCAAATTTCATTGCAGGGTGAGAATTTGACCCTGAGTCTTCCAGATCCTATTACAGTGCTCTAATAGACATACTAAGGCTGCGATCACACACAGTAAATAATCCCCTTTCAATCCACTTTCAGTGCATTTTCAAACTGAATTTTTCTGTGTGAACTGAACTGGCAAAATCCAGTTTGAAAGTGCATTGAAAGTGGATTGAAGGGGGATTATTTACTGTGTGTGATCACAGACCTCTTAATGGTTGATTGGTGTCTGAACTGATCATTTGTCTACAGTTCTGAACATGGGTATAAGGTGCAACTGAAGGAATGCTTTCCTGTTCGTGAACTCCAGCTTCTCTCACTTTGAGGAGCCACCACAAATCTATTCAATATACTTGGAAATCACCATCCTCATCAAGCTACGCTGGTATTAATGGTGGTGGCCAACAATGGCCTGATTGTATTGAAAGCAAACAAAAGTCATGTTCTTACAGAAAAGGAAACCCATTATTCAAAAAGCTATGCAATATATTTTATTAGGGCCAACCAAAATATTAGAAAACGATACATTATATCTTCAAGTTCTCTAGACCACTATGAGGCTGTAAGAACCCCGGGGGGAGGGGGGGAATGCTATTTGAGTCCCCCATTTCTAGAAAGCACTTTCCCTCTCCCTTTGGATTGGATGCTTCAGTTACATGTACTAGTATGGAAGTGTTGCATGGACTTTTGCCTGAAGACCTCTTTTTTCAGGTGTCTGCTAGGATTTCAATCCCAGGATGGCCCCCAAGCTGTGGCACCACCCAGCTGCAAAAACTTATAGTAATAAACTCCACCGCTGACAAACTGATGGCATCTCATAATCTGCTACCTGAGGCAAGTTGCTTCATCCTGTCTAATAGTAGGGCTGGCTCTTTTATATGACTCATGCATTCTCCAGGTGGCTGGGGGGGATGGGGAAGTTCCTTCCATGATCATGCCCAAACTTTTAGCCAGAGTGCTTAAAGTACATATTTAGAGAACACAGTTTAATGATGTCCTGTCTTTGCTTTCTTGCCCACAAGATGGGTAGCCATGTTAGTCTGTCTGTAGCAGTAGAAAAGAGCAACTTGTCCCAAAGTCTGCTTCTTCTTCTTCTTCTTTTTAAAGTTCAATGGAACCACCGAACAAGTCACAACAAGGTGACTCATCTTGGGGAAGGCGAGAGTTCCGTTCCAAAGTGAATGTCTCCTCCAAGAGCAATGATAATAAGATGTAACTCCCGGCCCAATGTGTCGGAGAGGACTCAGGTGGCCTAAGAAGGCAAATGCCAGTCTTTCTTCACAGATGGTTGGGGACAACACTGAGCAGGTAGGAGCTTGGAAAGTGTCCAGAATTGGTACACAGTGTAACTCAATTCCTTCTAGACATGTTCATAGAATCCTAAACATTAAAATGAATGCAGGACTATTTAAACTAGGAAGGAAGCCATCTGCTAACTCTGATACGTGGGGATTATCGAGTCAGCACCACAGACAGAGAGCTTTGATTATGTTTTATTTTTGCAGTCTTCACATTCCCTCCAAAGCATGATAATTTCTTTCCAGCATTGTAAAGGCCCTTTTTGTGATAGATTAACCCAACAAATTCAAACACAAATTCAAAATGGAGATTCCCCCCGCCCTTTTCTTTCTGCTCCTGGGACAGTTCTAAGCCCCAAGAGGGGGGAAACCCCATTGTCCCATTTTAATTAGACCTCCTCGTTTTTCTGCAAAGAACAATACCAACACCTGGTTGTTTACTGAAATAATCCAAAATAAAACTTGAGTTAATTTTGTTCAGCATGATGGTTTCCAGGCTGTCCTCAAATTGTTGGCTTTCAACCGAAGAAATCTAAATGACCTTGGCCCAGAGTAGTTTGGGGAGCATCTTTTCATACATGAACTGACCCAGACACTAGCAGAGCAATCTACATCCTTCTAAGCCCTTCGGTGTCAATGAACTGCATTTTTGCTAGGGATGGCAATGTTAGACATTTGGATACAGTGCTTCTCTGGGTGTCTTCCGGAATGCATTCTCTCTCCCTGGAACTCAGCCTCCATAGATTACCAGGAGAATGGCAGAGTCTGAAAGTATCCAAGGAAGACTCTGCAGAGGAAGGTCATGGCAAACCACCTCTGCTTCTCGCTTGCCTTGAAAGCTCCTTGCTGGGGTTACCATAAGTCAGCTGCAACTTGACAGATCTTCACCCACACACAGAGGATACAGCAACCCCCCCAAAAAAAACCCCTCTCTATTTGGTTATGAAATTAGATGATCAGTTGAGGAATATGTTGTACTTGAAATGTGTTCAAAATAATTTATTTACAATAAACCACTTCATATAGCATATAAGAACATGAGAAGAACCCTGCCCGATCACACCAACGGTCCATCTAGTCCAGCATCCTGTCTCAAATAGTGGCCAACCAGTTCCTTTGGGGGTACAACAATAGAGCCTATCCCCTGGTGTTGCCTCCTAGCATTGGAATACAGAGGCTGATTGCCTCTGAACAAGGAGGTTGCCTTTAGCCATCATGGCTGTGGTCACTGATAGACCTATCCTCCATTAATCTGCCATGGTCTTCTCCTATCTTGTTTCCACAGTCCATTTAGGAGGATTCTTGGAATCTTATGTCTGGGCACATCACAGTTATCTCATTCACATTTCTCTGCAAGTGAGAATGTAGTGAGAGTGCAATGGGATGTACTAGCACGTATTTAGCTACAAGGAGGAAAATGCATGAATCCAATGTGCTAGTGAGCTCCCACCTTGTGGAATGGGCATATTTCCGAAGGGATTAGAAAAATAATATAATGGAACAGCATAAGAGGTCACTTCTATAAAAGACAGCATTGCAATCATGATCTATTGAAATGTTTACAATACATATCACCTCTTTTTTTAACTTCAATGTCTTCTACCTTTGTAACCCCTTTCTTTACTATGGTATGTCATCCCTTAGACAATTTTACATTTGCCTCGTTTTCCACTTCTGTAACTCTAGTCCTGCTGCACAGTTTATTGGAGGCGGTTCTATTGCTTTCCATATTTTGCTTTCCGTATTTTGTACCCCAACTTGAGTTGTAGAGAGAAAGGCAGGCTATAAATGAACATGATGATGATTGTGATAGTTATGACAATAATGAGGTCATTAGTGGCAGCATGAGTTAGTCTTTAACTGTGATTCTCTGCTGTGAAAGGGAGACCAGAAGAGTGGTGGCATGCATACAATTCTAGAAACAAGCCCAGTTTGTGCATCGTCTTAAATGGAATATATAAATAAAGATAAATAAAAGGTTAACAAGGATGGACACTAGTAGAGTCAGTTACTTGAACTTCATTGGAATGGGATGTTCACATTGTCTCTAAGGCCAGTTTCCCTTACTCCACATGTTTTTTTTCACACCAGATCTCCCAGCAATAAGCAGCACCACATTCAACCACTGTCCTTGCAGAATCCTCCTTATTATAAGTAAACTCACGTAGGCATCTCTGGTTTGACATAAAGGGGAGAAGTGAGCTGCAATAAATAACTGGATACCACAGCCCTCCCTCCCACCTGTGACCTAAGGAAATGTGCAATGAAGAAAAGCTCCTGGTTCCCCCGAGACGTCCTTTTTCAATCAACAGGACAAAGTGCCATCAGCAAAATATTTGCTGCCCAAAGGAAAAAGGAAACAACAGCAACTAAACTTGTGAAATCAACAGGGAGAAATCAGTCTGCAAAGAGGTGTGAGGGGGAGTTATTCAGTAATCTTTGCATTGTTATATTATCCTCCTCAGAAATTAATGTGGCCGTGGTAATGTGTTTTGAAGACATTTTAGTTGCAAGGAAAAACATGTCAAAGATCAGAGTTGTTTGCTGCATTCCTTACATTGTTTATGCCCGATTATTCTCAGTGCACAGACTAGACTGAAAGGCAAAGGTAGGCAGTAAACACTTCAGGTAGTTTTCTGAGGAATCTGACACAAGCAGCACAAGATTTGTCTGAAAACTGCTTAGGAAGGCAACTGGCATACCCTAGAGCTAGCTTAATTTGGAAACATAGCAGAGCATCTGTAGATACTCAGGTGTAATGCCCTATGAGTGCTGCACAGGTATAAACCTAGTGACAGCCAACTGTCCCCAGTGTAGGTGCCAATAAGAGATAATCTGGAGAGAGAACAAGGCTTAATCAGTATCCTAGGTCCCTCACCTATGTCCTCCTGCCACAGGGGCCTTCAAAAATGCTTCAATGGAACTGAAAAGCAAGGTTCCTTTGCCTGCACATTGCCACCCCTTAAACTCTTTGTTTTCCCCTCAAATGGCCGTGGCCCCGCACCCAGCGTGCGACGTCATTTCCAGGTGACGCGCACGCGGGGGTGGGTTTTCCCCCGGGCCTGATTTTCATCGCGTCGAAAACCGGGCCGTTAAAGCGGGGGATTCCCCGCCCCCCGGTGCCATTTGGCAACCCTACCCCTGATCCACCAGCCCAGATCTGCCCGGCAGGGGGAACCCCACGTCCAAAGTCCCAGGATCGTGCCAACGTGCCCGGTGCAATGATGTCAGTTGGAGGTGACATCATCGCACCAGGCACGTTGCTGGGGGGACGCTCTAGCACTCAGCCAAAAACCTCTATTGTACCACAGAGTTTCTGGCCGAATGTTAGAGCATTCCCCCTGGTGATGTGTCTAATGCGATGACGTCACTTCCAGAAGATCCTGAGGAGGAGCCAGGAGTCCCCCGCTGGCAGAAGAAAGGGACCTGGCAACCCTACCTTACAGGTACTAGTGCATGACCCTGTTCTGCTCACCGGGATGGAGAGATGTCCTAGGCCACAACAGGCCTACCAGCAAGGATTCTAGGGTTACAGTCCAAGGTCACAGTCCAGGATCAGGTAACATCTTCCAGAATCAACGTCTATGGGTGTAGCAAGATTCCAAAAGCTAAACAAGCCAGGCAACCGATACGACCATCAGCAAGGTTGCACACAACTGGATCTGACACTGGCAGCCACCTCTCCGCAGCCTTATATAGGGAGTTTTGTTGAATTTCCTGGAGGAGTTGGCATAACAGATTCCCCAACAGGTTGGCATAACAGATTCCCCAACAGGTGCTGCTTGGTTCCACATTAGGCTCCCCCTATCTCCATAAGTTGCATCAGCTCTGCTACTCTGCTACTCAGGGCCCAGATCCTGCAGTGACTCATCAGTCTCTCCTAGCATTTCCTTAGCTGAGGGAGGCCTCAGGCCATCAGGCATGCACTCCTGCACCTGTTCCATACCTCAGCCCTAGCCCTTCACCTTTTCTGCTCCTGGGCTGCTTCGGGAGACATTCTGGATCTGGTCACAGATGACTCCACACTGGGGCCTCCAGTCCTGTGGGACCTACTGGTGCAGGGGGTGGTCCTGGAAGTGGCCCAGGGGTCCTTGCTCATGTGGCCTTACTATGGCTTTTTGGTGAGAGTTCCTTCTTCTGTATGCACTGGTGTCTGGGTGGTTAGGATTGTAGTGTCCACGCTTCCTTCGCTATGTGTCCGCCTATCCAAGGAATGTTTGTTATAAGGAGAAAATCTGAACTCCCATTTGCAGAGGTCCCAAGAGGGACCGTTCTGTCTTCCTTATGTGTTGCCTCTACTCCATCTCCTGTTCTGTGTATAAGTTGGAAATAATAGAAATCAAGGGAACAGCAATACAATAGACATCAAAACACAAATTGCTGCAAGGTTCTTACAGTGAAAAAGATGGACAATAATAGACTATAAACAATGAGCTTTGTGATGTTTAATTCTTGTATTTTCAATGACAGGATGCCATCAGAAGAGTGGACACCAAGAGAAGGACGAACCTCTCGAGTAATCATTCGTTTCGAAGAGTTTCTTTTTCAAACAGATCTCAGTTCTGTAGTTTTTCTTAATATGACCAAACCATAATGCAGTTCTTACACTCAACAACTCTTTGTTTCAGCTCTTAGCTACCAAGTCTTTCAATCGGACACAAGTAAACATCACAAAGTTCATTATTTATAGTCTATTATTGTCCATCTTTTTCCCTGTGTATAAGTTGGGGCAGGGTGACATCTTGGTGGCATGACGGAATGCATTGGTTGGCTTCTTCTTCATATGGCTGGCATGTTGCCATGTTGTTCTATGATTGGAGGATATGGTTAGTGTTACTATGGCCTTGTGCAGTTCCTGTTCTCTCACCTCTTTGGAACCGGAGTTTTTTTACCATTTATTTTCTCTGCTTTGAGAGCATACTCTCTTGCTATGCCAGTACTGTGCTGATGTCCTGGAGTTAGGATAAGCTGTGAATCACATGTGTTGTTCTCCCATTGCAATCAATAAGACTTGAAAGTTCCCGATTCTGGCTGAAATGCGCTGCCCCCGGGGAAAAAGGTGTGCGTGTGTGAAAAGAATGCCGAAGAGATGTGCAAGTTTCG